>NC_064644.1:125075668-125377783 GCF_023864345.2 Schistocerca serialis cubense
TGTCTAGAGGTATATGGCACCAGGTGTTTAAACACATTTCATGCAATTCCTAGAAATTTACTTGCTGGTGGATTATGAGCAAGGAGCTGTTACCCAACAGTATCCCAGATGTGTTCCATCAGGGTCAGATTAGGAAGATTTGTTGGCTGAGAAATCAATGTGAAATTACTATTGTGCTTGCTTCTCAAGTTACTGTAGCATGATTCTGGTCTTGTGATACAGACAATTATTCTGCTGAAAGATACAATTGCAGTCAGGGGAGACATCAGTCATGAAGGGATTAAAGTGATTCATGGAAGACAGATGAATGTCTCCCAAAGTATAATCCTGCCTCTGCCACTCCACGTATGTAGTGTAGTGCATGTTTTGAGTAACCACTCGCATGGTGATTTTCTATCTGGACACAACCAACATGGTGTGCTCAGAAACACTTTTGACTGCGTGAACGTTGTACGTGGTCATCACACATCGCCATCTGTCCTGCTTTACAGCCGGCCGCGGTGGCCGTGCGGTTCTAAGCGCTTCAGTCCGGAACCGCGAGACTGCTACGGTCGCAGGTTCGAATCCTGCCTCGGGCATGGATGTGTGTGATGTCCTTAGGTTAGTTAGGTTTAAGTAGTTCCAAGTTCTAGGGGACTGATGACCTAAGATGTTAAATCCCATAGTGCTCAGAGCCATTTGAACCTGCTTTACAAAGTGGGCAAGCCTCTGACCTCCACGTTGCAGGTCATCCAATAGCTTTGCATCACTGCCGGTCACCGACTCTCCTTACACTCATAGCACATGAACAGCTGACCAGCTTTACCATTTCTGAGTAGCTCATTTACAAGCAAAAGGTTATAATATTATGCCCTTTATCAAACTCGCTCACCGTCGTCATCAGGTCGCAGCCCCAATTTTTTGGCTGTTGGTGGCAAGTCTCTTCGAACTTTATCTTTGTACAGCTCTTTCTTATGGATTGTATGAGTCATTTCCCCATTTGCATCCTGTATTGTCACTAGAATAATTCCCTATTTGTATCTGATCCATTTATATACTTTCTGTACCGCTTCACGTGCCTGCAGCACTCTCATGCTGCATTGTCTCACAGTGGGCAGTGTTCATAATGTTTGGGCTTCTCAGTGTATGTAGCACTTGAGGCATTCTTCGATGAAGAATCTTACCACATATAGTGAAGGTAAAAGTGGAGGTTTGCTACAGAATTGCTAGAATATTTGAAAATGGCAGGTAAAACAATGAAAATGTAAAACAGTATATTTGGAACAGGAAAATGGCCCATGATTCTCATGCTTGAGCGTCATTTAGTGGTCGACTTTATTACTATCAATGCTTTGGGTACTTGTACCACATTATTTCTCCTGCTGTTAACAAAGAAAAGAATATAAAGACAAGTGTGGTCTTTCTCCAGGAAAGGGAGTATGATGAGATAACCATTGAAAGTAATGGTATTGGTTCCACTGAAGCTGTTGCTATGTCACCCACTTAAAAGATAAGTTCTCATATTAATTCTTTACTTTTTTCAGGTAAAAGTCTGCAATGTTCAGTTTGCTGGGAAGACTTTAGTCTTGATGAACATGTTCGCAAGTTACCATGTGAACATGTGTACCATGAAAACTGCATTATACCATGGCTCGAACTGGTAGGTTGTAGTTTTTTATATATATATGAATATTCTATAGTGGATGGGGTACTGTGGCTGTTGGTGCATCCATAGGTTTATCATGCATGGTCTATTACATAAAAACTATATTTTTCAATAAAGGGCTGATAAGTTATAAAAAAGGGAATAGATAAAAAGTCGAAGCATCTGCATGAAATGGAAATATTTTGTTGAATTTAAGCTATTGTTACTTTTAATACCGTGTAAACGGCCAGTTTATATCTTTATATACTGAAAACTGAGTTGTTCCATGCCATTTCAATAGGTTTATTGCAAATTATCCATGAAACTGCGTCAAGTAATTCTCTCAATCAGCACACTTTGAATTATTCAGAAGTATGTTTAGTATAGGCTTTACATGAAGATGAAATGACTGATGACAAATTGTTGTGACATTTTTTAAAATTGTTATCGTATAATAATGAAAGTGCTTAATTTATGACCTTGAGTATTCCCATTTATCATTGACACAGCAAAAATGTGGTTATTTTACCAGATTCCTGAATAGTGTTGCAGCAGCAGAACAAGATTTTCCTGTGAAACTGGTTTCGCATGAATCTTTCTGGCTCAACATGTAACTCGATACTACTTTGACCCTACAGTTGCATATGTTTCAAACACATGTGCTCCTTAATTTCTCTTGTACTTTTTGTTCATGAACTGTGTCGGCAGCATGACACGTCAGATAACAGTTGTAAACAAAGTTCCATCAAAACGTTTGGAATGTTCAGTGAAACACTGTGATAAAGCGATAGTTTTGTATTGCATTTACATTTTTACCTGAATGATATTTTGACCCTAGAGGGAGGCCCGTTCTCCCCCAACTTATCATGAACATTTGAACAATTTTCCCCAAAGTTATAATATCATTACGTAACTTCCTCTCTTTAAGCTTCATAAGCTAATGTGTCTCAATTGGCAGTGTATTTCTGGAACATGGTCTTCTTGCCTTGAAGGAACTTAACAACTGGTGATAAGACGAAGTTCATATAGCGGATATATGTCTGCCAGGCACAACAAAAAGGCCACCAAACAATAAGCTTTCGTCCAAAAGGCGCCCTTCTTCACACACACACACACACACACACACACACACACACACCCCTTGTTAAAGGCTGCCGAGGTCAGCCAGAGACTGTGTGTGTGTGTGTGTGTGTGTGTGTGTGTGTGTGTGTGTGTGTGTGTGTGTGTGTGTGTTTTATGAAAGCTTACCTGTTTAGTAGTCTTTTTGTTGTGCCTATCTGCGACTCAACATATCCACTGTATGATGAGAAGCAATATATCCGTTTCATAATATTGTCATTATTCCATCCTGGATTTTCCATTGTTTTACTTTTATGCAATATTTTCACGTTCACAAATCTTTGGCAGTGTTAGATATTAAGTCAGGTCTTTAGTTATAGTTTCCGTGATGGAACTCTGTTTTCCAGGATATCTTGTCTTGGAACACTGTTGGATTCTGTGGTCCATGGTCGGTGCAGTTTTTGTTCAGTCGCATTTGGGGTATTGACAATATCCTGTCTATGTATATATAGAGTAGTCCTAGTTTTGGCATAGCATGTTATAACTCTGTCTGGGCAGTACCATACCTGTATGGGTAGTTCAGGCCCTGGAACCTGTATAGTGGCGTTTTAGTTATCATTACAGTGGAAAGTCTTGCCTCTTCCAGAAGAAGGGTTGACACTGCAACAAGACCTAGTCTTCCAATACAGGTGTGTGGGTCTTCTGGTGGGAGCACAGAGCATTATCCTGCACAGTATGGATTGGGAGTTTACTTGGGGATTAATGGTGTATGAGACTTGTTGTATTCTGTAATGGTGACCTGTTACCCCATCAGGTCTGGCAGGGTAGTGTCTGCAGTGAAGAGAGTTTTGGTGTTGGCGTGGATTCAGGTATTTCATTTACAAAGCACACTGACTCAATTAGGTGTATGTCTACATTAATGAAGTGCATACACTGGCACCATACTTTTCAGCAGACACTAGGTACTATGTTAAGCCCCTTCAAGGCAAGAAGATAATGTTCCTGAAATGAAATGCACAGGCAGTTGAGACAAATTAGCTTAAGGAACTTCAAGACTTTATAACGTTGGGGGAAATTGTTCAAATATCATGAGAATACGGGCCTCTCTAGACTCCAAATCTCGCTGAGGTAAAAATTCAAAAGAAATACAGGACTGTCTCATAACTTAATGTTTTACCACACTTTCAATAGGAACTTTGTTTAGAATTGTTTATTTTGTATTTGTTGGGGAATGATGAAGTGGGATGCCAAGGTAGTTTGGATAGTTAATGTGTTATGTCAGCTACTTGCATACTGAAACGTAGAGCTCTGATTCTGCGAGTTGGTTATTAAGGTGGAATGCATACAGTGCACAATGTCTGTTCAAGCTGGATTTCGAAACTGTCACCACGGCTTGTAATATTCATTCAACTTTCGCAGATCTGTATCTACATATTTTGTTTGGATAGCTATGACAGGCACACAAAAAATAATGAAAACTTCGGTAGTCTTCGGACAAATACTTTAATAAGCTATAGTTCACTGACATATGCATGCATGTGCGTGCCCTCATGCATGCACACACTTGTGTGTTTGTACTTTAGTTCCTTATAGGATTTGTTTGAAAGTTAGCCTAGTTTTTATTCATTTTTCTGTGCCTGTCAGTTACACAATGCTTCAACTACCCAATGAGTTGTCCCTGTTAGTTAGAAATTATTTAAATTGTTAAAAGTAATCCTTGTGGGAGCTCATTTTTCATTAATAGCAATTTATTAGTATTTTGTCTTACAGAGACTCCGAAGTACTGGTTTTTAGGATTTCTTACGTCAATCAGTAAAGACGGAACCCTTATAAGAACACTTTGTTATCTCTCTGTTAAAAACCATTTTTCTCAGGAATGTGTACAGCTATCAACTTGAAATTTGTGCACATACTGATGTCTATGGTCCCTTGGTGGTATAAAAAATTGAACCTTCTAAGTCTGTGCAATAAAAAGATACACCCATTTATGTCACATACCTTAACATTCGCAACTTGCTATCAAAAGCTATAGGGCACTTCCTGTAGACCTAGAATCATGAAATTTGGAAAAAGGAAGTTTCACAGTACAAAAAAAAAAAAAAAACCATAAACTGTAAATTTATAATTATATATATAAAACTCGCTTATCGAAACCTATAGTGTACTTCCCATTGGCCTAGAATCCTGCAATTTGGCTGGAAGAAACTTTTTACAGTGTAAGTAAAGAAAACAATCTGAAAATTGTTAATACATAATTACATCATATGAAATAACATTTCTTTCATTTGTTATTAGGTGTCAAACTTGAAATCGAAACAGTCAGTAGATCTGCATTTAGGCTGACAGGGTCACAATGCTATTAAGTCAAACATCAGGCAAGGAATTACTTTTTTGCTCATATAATGTGTTTCAGAATTTATCAGTCTTAAGATAGCCAGGAGTGATTACTGAAAATAGATATGACATTTCCAGATGTTTATTTAATATACGACTCTAAGACTACATGAGTAATCGCTCCTGGATATCTAATGAGGGATAAATTTCGAAACGCGTCATATGAGCAATAAAGTCATTCCTTGTTTGATGTTTGACTTTTACCATCATGACCTATTCTGTCTGAATGGAAAACTACTGATCATTATTATACTAAGTCTCCTGTCTCTTGCACGACTTTACGTCACATTTATATTATTGAAATTAACACATTCCCGAAACTCTTGGAATCTCCGAAACCAATATCTTGTCAGTGTCAATATCAGTAACAGGTAAAAATGGTAGAGATTCTGAAAATGAATGATCTGTCTATATACATAATTAAGTTTGTTTGGAACTGTCAGTGTAAGAGTTCTATTCACACCAGTCCCATTTTTTTATAATGTTTTCAATGTATCTGAGAAGTTTTGGGATGTAAATTATTCTCTCTAGCTTCACAAGCCTTCTAAACCATACCATGTCAGTAAGGACAGTCAGCTCCTCAAAGAAAACTACTGTAGGTGGTCTTAGAATTTTGTTTCAGTTGAGTGTCAGCAAGGGTAATTCTTGTTCACAGCAACTATGGTTATCCCAAAAGCCACCTTGTTCAGAAGGACTGACACTGTCAGCATATTTGTATATTATATCAAAAGGAAAATGCACTTGAGTTTGTTATATTCTGTTACACGTAAACCTCTCGAGCAGTTTACAACATGTAGTTAAGCTATGAAAATCCAGTGAAGACAATACAAATTACTGCCAGTAACTTGTTTTAGTATGACAATAGTTTTTTTAACTGTTTTAAACTGGTTTGGTATGTATCCCAATGTTGGACTGTCAGTGTAAAAATTTTCAAGCAAGAATTGAGCAAGATTCCCAGTTTTTTTTTTTTTTTTTTTTTATGAATTGTGCAAACATATGATTCATTGTAGATACCTTTTTCATTCCCAGTGAATTTAGTCTTCTTCATTTCTCCTTTAGTAAAGTTTGTCATGAGGGCATTTTCGCTTGCTGTTTGAGGATAGTGATGATGTATCTCAGAAGAGATCATGTTTTTCTGCTTGATTGTGTGAAACCCGTTATAGTTTTCCCCTTTTCCATTCTCTCCGTATTAATTTACTGCAGTAGTTGATGTCCAGGTTCCCATTCTTTTATGGTCGAGATAAAACTTGTGTGTTTCAGCATTCACCATGGGTTGCATTCTTTTGAGACCCACAAGGTAAGAGGGTCATTCTAAAAGTAAATGATGTTTTGATCTAACAAGCTGCGCAATTCTCTCCTCATTCATCGCTGTATCATTGACCTTCCTAATCATTTGCACCTATGTGACACCAAGCAGGAACAGTTCTTTACTGTTTATTTGTGCAACTTTAAAAATATGTGACAAAATTAACTATACCATCAAGTGTGAGTATAATACAGTTTCTGACTGTAAATTTGGGTAGGGTGGATGTCTTTTGCAGACAGGTAACCTAAGTTTATGGAAGTGTAATAAATGGAGCTTCTGTTCAGAAATAGTGCATAATGTTCAGTGGTAGACAAAAGAATATCCATGATGAACGATCAAACTGACCATTTGCTGTGACTAACTCAAATCAAGGATTGGGTGGGGGGGGATCAACAGGATAGACTGAGCTTGTACTTTTTCTGAAATTTTATGATCAGCTCTTCATCAAATTGTTAGTGGCCACTTGGGCTATAGAAAAGTATGTGTCTAGTGGTTTCCTCGACTTACAAAAAACAACAAATGGGATCTCTGCCCTCAGGGGCTCAGCTTTTGTTTGCTGGGTACAGGCTTGGAGACCCAAGGGTTCCTGAACTGGGAATTGGTAAGCGCCGTCAGTCTCCTGTCACTGTAAGCTCTGGGTGCGCTTCAGTGACCACTGTGCGGCACGGCAGTGGAACGTTGTGTGTCTCAGGGAATGGGGATCTTGGCTTGAGCACCCGGATTGCAAGGTCGGAATAAACCTTTATGCAAAAAAAAACCTCAATCTCAAGGTGTGCCGCGTGCTGAGGAGATGCATGGCTGTTGAGGTGGAACAGTTGTTAGCTCTGGGGAACCTGCCGCACCTCAGTTGTATGAGGATTACTCGAGTGGACCCTTATTTCCCTAGTTGCTCATCCTCAGAAATCTTTTCCTTCTCCCAGCGGAATGGGTGGGCCGAGGGCTCGAGTAGCCAGCCCTCCAGACGCAAGAGTAAGGCAGCACGCAGCAGTAAAGAGTAACAGAGCACAGGATAGTAATCAGAATGTGTTTTTAGTAATAAAAAGGAAAGAAGGTAGTTTTGAGAAGGTCTCGCCATTTTACATCCAGAAGAGCTTAGCAGGAATTGCTGGGACTTTAAAATCTGCAAAGCGGTTGCGAAGTGGGATGCTTTTGGTTGAAATATCCAGTTCCCAACAAGCTGTTGACCTACAGGGTGGAAAGTGCCTGGGCAAATATGCCATTAATACAGAGCTTCACAGCACTGTGAACTTTAGCAAAGGTGTTGTATCCTGTAGGGATATTGTAATTTACCACTCGAAGAACTGAAGAGTGAGTGGGCTCCGGAGGTAGTTGTGGATGTTCAGAATGTTACGAAAAGGGTGGATGGAAATCTGGTGAAATCCTTCATTCTTACCTTCAACACCCTCAAACTCTCAAAGCACATCAAGGCAGGCTTTCTTTGCCTAAACCAACAGCCTTATGTCCCAAACCCAATGTGCTGTTTTAAATGCCTGCTTTTTTGGGCATACAACCCTCAGGTGTAAAGGAGAAGAGACGTGTGGCAACTGTGGTAAGACCGCTCATGAAGGATTTGGTTGCTAGTCTCCACCTAAATGTATCAGTTGCTCTGGACAACACCCAGTTGGGAATAGGGACTGCAGAATCTTTCTAGAGGAACGCAAAGAACAGGAAATAAAAACAACTAAGCGTATTCTCTATGGTGAGGCCAAAAAGATTTACAAGATGAAGCAGCCTCCCACGTTTGCTACATCTTTTGCGTCCGTGCTTCAGAAGCCTACTTCGAAATCTGATGCTTCTATGCAAACGGAAGTGGTGAGTATTGGCACTAACACCTGCGCGTGCCAGTGCACTTGCAAGGCAGCAAGTGTTCCAACACCTGTAGCCCCACCCCTCATAATAGCAAACGAAATTACTGTGGCCAACTTGAGGCACCTCCAATGGCTGAAGCTGTTCAGAAGCTCAGCACGTCTATTACCACTCCTACTCCGGCTCAAGCAAAGCCTACAAAATTGCGAAAAGCTACTGTAAAGCAGCAAGAGCAGGTAAAATCAAGTGGCAAACCATCTGACCATGTCGATGTGATTTTACCTCGTGCTTCATCTGACTCTTCCCCAGTGCTGATTGAGTATGTGGTATGTGTGGGCCAATCATCTCAACCCACAACTGCCCCTCCACCTGTTGCTGTCTCCCCACCCTGGCGGAGAGACAGGATGAATGTGTTACCCTGTGATAAATGGCTCCCATACTTCAGTGGAATTTGCAGGAGTTCAGGATGCATGTGGAGGTACTTCATCTGCCCTCTCAAGGTAGACTCCTGTGTCTTGTCTCTGTCTCCAGGAGACTCTT
Source organism: Schistocerca serialis cubense (assembly GCF_023864345.2). NCBI lineage: Eukaryota > Metazoa > Arthropoda > Insecta > Orthoptera > Acrididae > Schistocerca > Schistocerca serialis. Next base: position 125,084,398 of record NC_064644.1, read on the forward strand.
TTCCATCAATCATACACCCTTGAGCTTCGGGGCTATGTAGTCCACAGAGATGACAACCTGAGTGGAGAGAGAGCTAGGGTAGAAGCAGGTATTTTTGTCAATACCGACTACCACTCCTCACCTCTCTCCCTTACAATGAATTTACAAGCAGTTGCCATATTGGTGATCTTGCGTCGTCCAGTGACAATATGTTGCCTTCACCCGCCGCCACATAATGTGCTCGACGAAGAGGCTCTTAGTGACCTTCTTACACAGCTCCCCCACCACTTCAACATCTGTGGTGATTCTAATGCACACAATATGCTTTGGGGCTTTGCAACTACATGTCCCGGGGAAGAGCAGTTGAGAGGCTTCTGAGGTCATTGTGTGCGTATTTGCTAAATGCAGGACAGATTACGCACTTTTGCACTGCAACTGGGTCGTTCTCTGCCACAGAGATGGGTGCTCCATAGAGCAGATTGGAACCACCTTGTCCCTTGGTGGAGTGATAAATGCCGCTCTGCAATCAGGATTAGGCGTGCGGCTCTGCGTAAGTTCAAGTGTAAGCCAACTGCAGATAATCTTGCAGCCTTTTGGGTGGCGAGTCCAAAGTGTCGCTTGATTATTTGAGAGAGCAAGAAGAGGTCATGGCAACAGTTCCTGAACACCATTAATCGTTCCACAAAGAGTTCTTTTGTATTAGAGAGCATGAGGCGAATTTCTGGGAGAGGTGGGAGGTGCCCCATGGCTGCTGTAATGCAGAATGGTGCTCTTGAAACCAATCCGCGAGACATTTCCCACATGACAGCGGCCTATTTTGCCACAGTTACTACAACTGCCAGTCAGGATCCAGGTTTCCAGCACCATAGAGCGGTTGCTGAGAGGAGCAGTTTGGACTTCCGGTCTGCCTCTGATGAAGATTACTACTTGGAGCTGGATTCTGCATTGATACATCCCCCAGTCACTACAAATTCATTACAGTATGCTGCAGCACCTCACCAACCAAAACAAAGGTACCCTCCTCGCACTGTTTAATGCCATTTGAGCATCAGGTCACTTTCCCAACTCGTGGCCAGTTTGATTCTTCTTTTAAAATTTGGGAAAGACTGTACGTGCCCGAGTATTATCACACTGTTGCCCTCACTAGCTGCCTGGGGAAGACCTTGGAGTGGATGGTCAACCGCTGCCTTGTCTGGATGTTAGCATCCAGGAAACTCCTAAGTTGCTTTCAGTGTGGGTTCAGGAGGTATCGCTCCACCTTTGATAACCTGGCCCTCCTGGAGGCAGCTATACAATAGGCTTTCCTGTGTTGACATTGCTTTTTAGGTATATTTTTTGACATCGAGAAGGCCTACGATGCTACTTGGAGTCATCTTATCCTCAAGCAGCTTCACGACTGGGGGTTTTCATGGTTGTCTTCCCATTTTTATTTGTTCCTTTCTCTCGCTACGGTATTTTTTATACTGAGTCGGTGACGTCCTCTCTGATCGCTTTGAGCAGGAGAACAATGTCCCTCAAGGTAGTGTGTTGTGTGTTAAGTGTGACTGTCTTTGCCGTAGCTATTAGTAATATTATGTCAGCAGTGCAGAATCCTGCCCAGTGTTCTTTGTTTGCGGACAACTTCTCTGTGTTTTTCTCTTCTTCCAGGCTTGCCACAACAACACTTCTGTTGCAACTCACTGCCGGTCGGTGTGGCCGAGCGGTTCTAGGCGCTTCAGTCTGGAACTGCGCGACTGCTATGGTCGCAGGTTCAAATCCTGTCTCGGGCATCGATTGTGTGTGTGTGTGTGTGTGTGTGTGTGTGTGTGTGTGTGTGTGTGATGTCCTTAGGTTAGTTAGGTTTAAGTAGTTCTAAGTTCTAGGGGACTGATGACCTCAGATGTCAAGTCCCATAGTGCTCAGAGCCATTTGAACCATTTTTTGCAACTCACTCTTAGACATTTGGATGAATCGGTGCAGAAGAGTGGTTTTAAGTTTTCAACCAAGAAATCTATGTGTGTTCTTTTTAACCATTCTCGTTCCATTTTAAACTTTCCCGAGTTGAGGATGAGGGACAATTATATAGACACAGTGACATTTCTGAGTCCCATATTTGACAGCAAACTTACATGGTTGCCACATCTTAAGGACATGAAGAAATGGTTGCTTAAGGCTCTGAGTATTTTCAATTGTCTTAGTCACACTACATAGGGAGCAGACAGGACTTGTCTGGTCCGGATTTATAGGGCCTTTGTGCGGTCTCAGCTCGATTATGGGTGCATGGTCTGCGAGATCTCCTTATTTGAAAATGTTGGACACCGTGCATCATGAAGGCATTCAATTGGACACTGGGGCATTCAGAACAAGCCCCATACCTAGCTACTGTGCAGAGGATGGTAAACCGCCACTTCACATCAGCGACTGGTGCTTACGGTGCGCCAGATATATACACCTGCCATACACACCTGCATACCGTACCATTGCTTGGCTTCCACTGGCATGGCTTTTTCATACCTGGCAATGAGCAACGAGCCCTATGGGTTTCACACCCAGGATTACATTTTAGAAATGTATGTGGCTGGTCTTAATGTTTTATGTCGAGGTTGGAGCAGATTTCCACCTTGGTGCCTCCAGAAACCCAGATTGTGTCATTGATGTTTCACTACTGACGCCCCTGCTTCAATGTGGGTCCACACGTCATTTTCTACCCTTCGTTACATGTGTTTCACTTTGTTTTATCTTTCTGTACCGGATATTTTACTGACACTCGTGTCAATCTGCTTTTGCATGGGCACTAAAGACCTTGCTGTCATGCACCCATATCACCATCTCCATCCATCCAAATGGGACCTCTACTGACTTTCCTCACTCGCTACGAAAAGGATGGCAACACAGTTTTGAACCACATTGTTACTAATGAAGAGACTTGGGTTATGCATAAAGTCAGGAAGCAGAACCAGTGAATTCAATGTTATCATTCTAAACAGTCATACAAAGCAATATGCATAATGTACAAATGTGTAAGTACAGTATCCAAATTGAGAAACATACCACAGTTTCTGTATTGTAAGCTGCTTCTCATATCTATAACACGATTTCATAAACGTCTCTATGGCCACACCTCTTTACAGTTCTATAGACGGCTATAATTTCTGCCTAAAGCTGTTTTTGCTTTGTTGAAAGCTGTCAAAAGCACTGCCATGTGTCTGGGATTTCTTTAAGTTGACTCGACGGTAAAAGTGTCTTAATGATAAAAAATAAATATATTAAAACTTCGTGCATAATGTGGTATTTGCAGTGTTTATGACATCATATCTCTTGAACTGTGTGTTGTACAATGATATATTTGTGTAGGTATATTCAGCAGCTTGAGGTTACGGATATGAAAGTAGCTAGGATGATTGCAGGTACTAGTAGATGGGAACAATGGCAGGAGGGTGTCCACAATGAGGAAATCAAAGAAAAACTCGGAATGAACTGTATAGATGTAGCAGTCAGGGCAAACAGGCTTAGATGGTGGGGTCATGTTACACGCATGGGAGAAGCAAGGTTACCCAAGAGACTCATGGATTCAGCAGTAGAGGGTAAGAGGAGTCGGGGCAGACCGAGGAGAAGGTACCTGGATTCGGTTACGAATGATTTTGAAGTAATAGGTTTAACATCAGAAGAGGCACCAATGTTAGCACTGAATAGGGGATCATGGAGGAACTGTATAAGGGGGCTATGCTCCAGACTGAACGCTGAAAGGCATAATCAGTCTTAAATGATGATGATGATGATATTCAGCAGCTTGTGTGGATACTGCCAGTGAAACATGTTACAAATAAGTTACTAGCAAGGAAGTCATAAATTTAAACGTCATGCATGACGTAGCAGTTCCTCAGCCATCTCAGTGTTTGACATCGTATCCTCTGAACTATCGTAGGCAGCATTGTGCTTCTTTGTAGTACTGCTCGCCCACATTATTTTGCTTTGATGAAAAATTTGCTTTGGCAGTTTAAGTGATAAGTTTCTGAACATCCATTTTATAGCCTGGATTTGACTCCAAGTGATTACACCTTTTTTTGAAACTGAAGGATTTTTTTTGGGTGGAAAGCACTATGGAAAGGACAGTGAACTGAAAGACATCAGTGTTGTGGTGCAACAACTTGGTGGCAACTGAATATGCAGAAGGCTTATGGAAGCTTGTTAAGGACGATGAATAATGTATAAATTTAAATGAAAACTATGTAGAAAAGTAACTAAGACGCCAAAATATGTTGTAAAACAATGTAAGAAAAGTTATCTTAAAAATAAAAATACCTGGAGAAATAAATGTTCTTTTCTTTTTGAGTGGCCCTCTTGTGTTGCATTTTGCTGTTCCTCCCACAAAGACTAGAAACATTTTGTTAACACAGGGTTGGCTCCAGCATGAGTGGAGTCTATCTCTTTAACATAAGATACCTAGTTCACCTTTCTGAAACTTGCACTGTCGTTTCTAGGCAGCTCTGATTATTGGGCAGCTGTATCGTGATATTTTCAATGACCAGTCATCGGTGTGGGCTGCACCTTTTTGTAGTTACCACACAGATACAAATCACAGGTCAGGACTGGTATCACTGTGGCACTGAGCTGAATGAAGGTTTCCTATCTTTGTCATCAAACACCAAATAAAGATCTACCTGTTCCAACCAGTTCATCAGTGCTTCACTGTTCTTATTGCAGCATGTCTTCTGGTGCCATGTTGACTAAGAACATCAGATTAATCTTCAAACTGGTTGTATTTAACAGAGTAGGTGCAGTCTCTCTTTTTCTGATACTATAGGGCAAAGGAAAAGCTACTGCATAGATATCTAAATGTTCCAAGAGACCTAACATTTATGTCACTGCTCTCAAGTTCCCAAATCTACCTTCCATGTTATGATAAAAAATTGGTTTCAGCATGGGACCTGTCCAATTTGTAGAAAGACTCTTGGAGAAGATATTGAGGAGATTTCTACTACACCTAGTAGCCCTGTATCCAGTATGGCCTCAAGTTTAGCTGCACTGATAAGGTAATTAAAATAAATGTTAACATGTTTTGTTTATACTGTATATATACATATATTTGTGGTACAAAGAACTGATTTTAAGCCTAGTCATTTCCTGCTTTTTTCACTTTGTATCTTTGGAAGAAGAAAAAAGGAAAAAAAAGCACATACATGCATGATATCTGGATTTTGAGCAATTATTCTTCAGAAGTAGAGGCAAGAAAGAGAATAAATGCAAAAGCTGAGTAAATATTTGAAATATTAACTTCGTGCTCTGAAGAACAATGCAATTCAGTAGACCAGCAGTCCCACTACTTTTCATGTGTGTCTCCAGCAGTTCATGTTAGTTTTCCATCCTCTTTGTTGTTGTTTGTATTTTGTCATGTAATGAGTTAACTTTCATGTTTGCCCCGTTTTGTTAATAGTAACATATGATGAAGGATGTCATTTCGAATGTGACTTGCATGAAGAAATTGCAGGGCTGTTAATTTTTGAAGTTCCAGAGTTCGGCATGTCCACCCCCTACCCCTCCCCCTCCCACACGCACATGCACCATTGGGATTGGGAAAGTTCTGGCTTGACATTGGTTGATCAGTAACTCAGTAACAACATTGAATTGATAGGGAACACCAGACATCACACAAGTTTGTGTTTTGTTTGATAATGATACAAATTGTGAATGGAATACAGAAAATGTAATAAGTTAAGTCAGCCACTTGACTTCACTTGCATTTTTCTTCAGAGCATACTGGTTTCCACATCAGTTACCACTAGACTATGGAGTTAGTGGAGTTCTTGCGTTTTGTTCTATTAAGTTACCATAACTTTACAAACTTTAAGATCATGTTATCATTTGCATAAGATGTATTTTTTTTCCATTCTACAGAGCTGGCAATGAGTCTATGGGAGGTCGAAATTCATTGGGTTCATCATCTGGGACATCCACGTCCAGCAGTAGTCGCAGTACTCATCCATCAGACTTCAACATGGATTTAGAATTTGATTAGCCTTGAAGTACCTGTTTCTTGAATTAAACTTTAATCCCACTCATAAACTCATAGCAAATGAAGGTACTGTTGTTTGTTTAGAAATGAATAAATTGGATGTACCCAGCAAAGTGCTCAAATTGATGTATAGTAGTTATTTATGATAGCTCTTCCCATATGGAGATGTTTAGTCCCCATCATTTTGGAAAGTATACTTTGTGTGTATCATAAATTTCATTATTAGCTTGCTTAACATGCCTTTTTGCTGCTTGAGTATTTGTGTGGGACAACACTATTAAAATTTCGTTTTGTAAGATACTCGCTAAATAAGTCACACTGTCGCCAAGAACAGTAACCAGAACCTGTAGCGATTCTTACATGAACATGTGAGAAATTGACATAAGGGTGATTGATTTCACTTTTGAATACTGGCATCATGATGATACATTTACAGTATTTATATTTAAAAATATTATCATTTATGAACATTCAGAGGATGCAATAATGCTACATTTGGACATCAATAATTTGAATCGTTTACATGGCAGAATATTTCTTCTCCTATTTACCAGTGATTGCTGCACAATCCCACCACTTGCTTCGTCATACATAGTAAAAAAAAAAAGCTTCGTGAGAATTGTCACAACAAAAATTAACCTGATGGACATTACCAAATATCAAAAATTTTAATTTTTTTAAGTTCAATAATCAGTGGATTAAAGCTAGCTTTAATAATTGGAGCATATCTGTATGTTTCTTTTGGCTGTAAATATCAGACTTGCAGATTCATTCACTGCTGAAACAAAGAAAGTGCAACAAACTTTTGGTTTTGGTGAGAGCCTGCTAATTAAAGGAATCTCAAATCAAATGTAGAATACTGAGATTTCCATTATTTGAATATAAAACATTTTATTATTGTCACAGCACTTATCAGTTATCTGTACATATGGTGTATACAGCATATAACATCGAAAGTTTACATAAGTTAATGGGTGAATATTTGTAAAATTGTCACTGTAAAAATATTGCTTTACTTTATACATTGCTTTGCTGTAACCAAAATAAAAATAATAAATGATATCAAACATATATTTTAGTAGACTCCTTAGAAAATGTATATATTTTCTCACAAACTTAAATCCTCATCATTGAATTCATTTTCTCTTTCAAATACATTCATCTTAGTTGCTGCCAAATACTTTCCTTTCCCTGATGAAATGCAAGTTAAGGTCATTGTCTTTTCTGGTTTGCTTTGAGTATTATCAAAATTTAAAGCAATATCAATACTCTCAGCAGAACCCTCTGACCATGTTAAAGCATTCTTTTTGTTAGATTCATTTACCCGAAGCTTCTTAGATGACACTTGTGAAGAGGTAAGGCTCCTGCCGAAATTTACTAAAGAAGTCAAATTTAATGTCTTAGCAGCTGGCTGTTTATGATGTTCTTCTAGAGTTTTGTTAGTGCTTGGAGATGCTGAGTCTTCTAAACATACCTGCATTTGTTTAGGCGTTTCCAGATGAGAGGGCAAGTCTCTGCGTTCTGATGCACAAGGTTTCTCACACTGTGCTTCATTAGAAAGAGTTTTCACTCGTTCACCATCAGATCTTCTGTAACCAAATTCTCTCTCTAATACTTCCCTGCTGATGCAGTTGTGTGGGGGAGTGTTGGGATGCAATCTGTCTTCAGTTGCTGTAATGTCTTCATCTTTATTTACTAAAGGGCTGTTATTATGGGTCTTTTCTGATTGTGTGTTATGAACATCTTCCTGGTCCACCTCAGTATTATCTGGAACTGAAGGATTTACTTTACTCTTCTTCACTGCACTGGTTTTGTTTTGATCTTGTATATCACCAATTTTTGTTTGTAATAATTTCCTTTTAGATTTTATTCCTGCAATTTTTGATTGATATTCTGCTGTTTGGCAAGCATTTTGTACTTTTGTTTTTCGAATATCATCAAACACTTCTGTTAGCCTCTGGGAGACTGCTAGTGACTCTAATGTTGGAAATGCATATTTCCTTGAAGGCCCTTTTATGGGACTAGAAGGTGCATTATTTTGTGCACGTATTTTACTCTCACACTCAACTGCATGATGATTACTGCTATGTGGCTTAGTGGGTATGGAATTATTCTCTGTATAAAAATCCTTGTGCACATGATTGAGTGATTTGAGTTCTTCTGTCAAAATAGCTTCCAAGTTCAACTGCCGCAAAATCAGTGTGACTGAAATTAGGAAGAACAAACAAAAAGATTGCAGTTGTAAATCAATGTTCTGTTATAAAAGCAGAAAGGTAAATTATTCTCAGGTGTTATGAACACAAGAGGCTTATTTTTCTACATTCCACTAATTTAAACAGGGTAAATCTGATCTCTACTGACAAAATATAGCAGCATGTTCATGGATATTAGGGACCTGTGGTCTCCAGTTGCTCTTTACAGATGTAATAATTTATTTGGTTTGACAGCAAAAATAACTTTTTTGGTAAAATATCTTTACAACAGTGAAAGAGCCTATGAAATGAAACATCCTTCAGAGACATAAGTACTGTTGCTGTGGAAACAGTTCATCATAGTGTCACTAAGCTGCTCTTCCACTGCATGCAGTGAACCCATACAGGAAGTGCACACTGGCAGAAAAACAATTCCAAGAAGTATTGAAAGCAAGATTGAGGCCGAAGAATTAATTGGCATTGCTGTGGTTAACTGTAAGCAGAAACACAGTACATAACATTGGTATTTGCACTGATACAAACAGGGGTAAAAATCAAAATAGTTAATCTGTGATGAGCCACCAGAGATCATGCATCCCTTATACCAAAATCCTCTGAAATTTTTCAGTGGAGAGTTTGGATTCATCCTCTATACAGTTTCCAATACTTCCCACCAACAACAGTAAAGCAAATCTAGAATTTTAGGCTACAGCCTCCGTTAGTATGACAATAGTAAAGTGAAACATCTTAAAATTAGAGTATATTTTATTTAAGATTTAACAATTTTGGTTCAATTTGCTCTACTCAACTTCTTGAATCCAAAAGTTCAAACAATCCAGAATTACTCATATTAAAGATTCAATCTCATTATAAACATGGAATTTTCACACAACACAAAAAGGAGAGGGATGGGGAGAAAGTAGAAGATATGAAGGCCCCCCTCTCTATGCGTAGTTTACATATTAATATTTATGTTCCCTTAGTTACATGGTTTGTCTGCATGCCCATAACAAGAAAGGTAGGACAACTTTGATCATAAATAAAAAGCACAAAATTGTGGATGAGCTGTAAGCAACATGTGGCTGTATCAGATATGGTAAATTTTTGTCCCTTGATTATTTTGTGTGTTTCATCAGCAGAGTATTTTCTTTTTGTGATTGACTTCCATGTTTCCAGCAGGATTGGTTATTCCATTGTTCTGCACTGCACAATGTAACAGTACAGACTTACCATGGCAGATGCTCTAAGTATAAACGACACTATAATTAAGAAATCAAACTTGAGATGGATGAAAGTTTCAAAATTTTATGCGCCAGAATTAAAAACATCGCGGGAACACTTAACAGAATATTGTCACAATCACTGGTAAACAAGCACTAACCAATATGCATTGCAAGTGTCATGAGCTGCATGAGTGTAAATTATGGTGTGTTGGCAAGCATATCTCACAACCTGGTTGGAATGCAAGCTGTGTGTTTAAGACCATTGCTTGGGGCCTCATTATGAAAGTGAATTGATCACTCACTGCAATTTTGTATAGGGGAACTGTCAGTCCACCAATAGACATACTTACTGTACTCATCAGAGGAGCAGTAGTCACAAGACACAAAGATATCCCCATGTACTACACTTTATTTTCCCCCATTGTAACACAATGTTTTTTGTTTTGTAGGGAAGACCCAATAATTGCATGGAGGGAACAACATTTTAACCAATAACGTGCTTCAGAATGGCAGCATTGGTTTGCCAGTAAAAAACATTTTTGTTCCATCTGTTCATCATATTAATGATCTTTATAATCAATATTATCTTCAATTATAATAATCCTCATTTCCAGCCATATAAAACTATTCTTGGTGTGAGCAGTTGCAATCACAAATCTATATTAACATTGGAACTCCTTGAATTTTAATCCTCATAGAAAAATATGAACGAGGCATATTCCAAAACTAAGGTCTGGTGACCAATATTTAACTGATGAAGTTTATCGTGCGCAGTGCTGTCTGCCGACTCTTTAGAAAACTACCACAGTGTTTGTTAGATTCAGTAGTTGTTTGCAGTCTGCTCTCACAGACTGGCAATGCCCAACACAATTGTAGATCGTGCCACTTGTGAAGAAAATGGTGTTAAGAATTACAAAATGGCCTCCCAAATGTTAACTAGCAGAATAGCAGGCTCAGTATTGAGACCAATAACATAGTTGATCAAGTAAAACAAAAACTTTAATCGGCAGCTGACTGTTAGTGGTCTGGCTAATGAATTCCGAAATGATGCTCGAACCTCGATTTATAAGACTGTCACTGAACAGCTTGGCTGTCACATGCTGTGTGCAAGATGTGTTCCAAAGATGCTCACTGATCAGTATAATGAGTAAAGAACTCACAGTGCATGGAAGGTTTTGGAACACTGTAGACAAGATGGAGATGATCTGTTTTTCTACATTATTATGTGTGATGAGATGTGGATATCATACACAAATGCAGAATTGGAACAACAGTCAATGCAAAAGTCCACTCAAACAAAAAAAAGTTTAAGCAATCTCCATTCTTGATTAAAAATGATGGCTACTGTTTTTTGAGATGATAAGGGCATCTTTTTGATTGGTTTCATGGACCATGGATCAACTATTACAACTGAAATATATTGTGAAATGCTAATGAAAGTGAGGTGTGCAATCCAAAATCAAGACAGCTGGAAATTGTTAACTGGCATAATCTTCTGTCATGACAATGCACATCCACACAACACTGCCAAAACCAAGGAGAAGATTCAAGATTTTCGTTGGGAACTTTTTGAGCACCCTCTGTACTGTCTTGACCTTACACCAAGTGACTATTTCCTCTTCTTTGGTTCAACACCCAGGTGGCATACTTCTATGCAGAGTGCAGTGTTACAGAAAGTCTATAGATGTGAATGGGGATTATGTGGAAAAGTAAAGTAGATATGTAGTAAAATATTGCTGTCAATAAAACCTTTTCTCAGGTGCTTATATATAACCAGATGGATCTTAATTTTGGACTACACCTTGTAACAGGGGCAAGAATTTGTAGGTGTACCTCTATACGGTATGTGAAGCTCAGTCACATTAATGTTGCTGTGAGGAACTACATCTCAGAAACAACCTACATATAAAGGAGACTAGTATTTTGTGGTGCCTTTCTTGGACAGAGTTCTTCCAGATGTATGCATAACAGATTCAGTGCCTCAATCTGTGACCTACCTTAACCACAGATTTTCGACTTACCTTATCATACTAGCCCCTGCTTTAGGATGGTGACTAAGTTGACAGGTAATAGAATATGCTCATTGAAACTCAAACCTTATGAAGCAATTTCGTAGTAGGATTGATATGCATAGGTAGTCTCTTGGAAGTGGTGAGATACGGTATTCATAATTGTATTGTATGTAAGATGAGGTGTGATTTATACTGAGAGTGGGGTGTATATTCAGCTGACAGCCCAAGATAGAGATGACATCTCTTTTTCTAATAAAGTCAGTTGGATGAAATTTTATTAATTGGAAACAAATGATATAATGGGCCAGGGGCACTGAAGGGATACAGGTTCACACACCTAAGAGTCTGTGAACCCAATTTTCAGTGGAGAAGTTCTTTGCAACTACATATGACTTGACACTTCGTGGCAGATTAAAACTGTGTGCTGAATTGGGATTCGAACCTGAGGCATTTGCTTTGCGCCGGCAAATGCTCTACCCGAGCGAGCATGACAAACGACCCATCGTCAGCTTTACATCTGCCAGTATCTCATCACCTACTTTCCACACTTCACAGAAGTTGCGAGGACATGTGAGTCGTGCTTCAATAGCTCAGTTGGTAGAGCAATTGCCCGTGAAAGGTAAAACTCTTGGGTTCAAGTCTCGAACTGGCACATCGTTTTAAACTGACAGGAAGTTTCATATCACTGCACACTCCACTGCCGAGTGAAAACTCATTCTGGAAGCATATGCCTTGTCTGAGCAGAACAGAAGCAAAATTGTCACAGGGAAAGAAAAAGATATTAGATATGTGGTACTGTCAATTAATTAAAGAAATGGGACCAGATGTAATTTGAGTAAAAATGGCTTGGGGGGGGATTCATATCAGTACTTTGGATCTGGAATATGCTATCTGAATGTCTTCAAGTATAAGCAGAACAATTTGATAGCTAGGTACATAATCCAATTAAAACTGAGAATTTTAATATTTTTCGCACTAATCTACAGTTCTCAGAACACACATTTGTCAAGAAAAGCAGTAAATTTGGCAGCTTATATGAGTCACATTATACTACTCTTCTCAAATTATCATCATCTTTAATTTTCAACTTAATTCCTATATATTCCTCACTCCCGCTGTACTGTCACATGTGTGTTCTAAATCTTTCTTTCCTTTAAAAGTTTCTTCCTTTTTTCAATGATTAAACCAGTTTCTTGATTTCCCTATAATCCTTTTTCATTTTACCTCCAACTTATATATGAAACTGGAGATCGTGGCTCTTAACAATATTATGAAAAGGATGGATAGCTACTCACCCTAAAATGACATGTGGAGTTGCAGAGAGGCACAACAAAAAGCCTCTTACACGTTGAGCTTTCAGCCAAAGCCTTCTTTACTACACTCATTCACGCAAGAAGGTAGTGAGGACTGGATTACAAATGCTAGTGTACACACCCACAATACAAGAAGGAAGAATGAAGTACGAAGCATACCCCACCGACTGGCAATGCTAGAAAAAGGACCCCAGTACTCTGGTATCAGATTACTAAGAAGTCTGCCCAAAAACCTGCAAGATAGTGCACATCACCATGACTTTCCAAAGAAACTTAAAGACTTTCTCATTGAAAAAGAGTTTTACAGTGTTGCAGAATACTTATGCCATTAAATTTGTATATATTGTTATTCATTATCAGTGATGTAAAAATGTAAGCTAAACATGTAGAAAAATAAGTGATAAAGAGTGTTAATACTTTGACATGTCCTATATTACACGTACATTTACTGTACACAAAGCAGTCTTACAGGATCAAATGAAATTCAATTCAATTCAACCCCTTGACACATGACCACTCTCTCTGACCACTACAGCCAGAATGCAACTGTTGTGTCAATTGTATTATGCATACCATCCTCATTGTTACCCTTACTGTTGGGTGACTGGAACACTTGCACAGAGTGATACTTGCATGGAGGCCTGGGCTCTTGTCGTGCTAACTGGCTTTTCACAGGTACAGCCACACTAAGAAGTCTAGCAGTTCAGTACAGCTACCTGTGCAAGCTGGCTCGCGCTCGCACCACAGCAGTGAGCATCCATGCATCGCTTTAGGGTGGCTCATTAATGTGTTTTGTGCCAAATTTATTTTTAAGACTCTTGTATTAATGTGAACATAATGAGAAATGGCAATGAAATCCAACATCTTTTTTAATATTTTTATGGCGCAAAGAACATGGGCCAGCTAAGTGAGAAACAAGGTATTTCTTATGACTATTGCACCCTTATGACGACTGCCATTTTAGGACATAATTTAAATTGATAAACTTATATTACATTACCATTTTATTTAAATGTTAGTAAACATAAAAATTCAGAATGTCAAAGAATATTACTTATTTTACTTTTCAGTAAAGGATCAATGCCCGGTACCATCTTCTGAGTAATGTTAATTTGAAGCCATGCTCTTAAGTCTATCAATGAGCTGCTGTGGCCAGTTTTCGTTCTCTTCATTATGTAAAAAAGCAGCATGTACATGTAAGTCTAAACAACATGATTGTAGCTGCAGACCTTTAAAGTTGTGAAAATTAACATTGAAGAAACAGAAGTCGACGAGATTAATCTTGCTATGAAACTATAATCACCCAAACATCACACTTCATGTGTATAAGTTTTAGGGCAGCTGAGATTGCACACTGTCAGCATAACCCGAAAATTAGTGAAACTGCATGACCTTCTGCAAGCTGAAAAGCAATTTATGGTAACTTGATTTAACTGCAGATTCATTCATTGAGTGTTCCTCCAGAAAAAGCAAAAAATGTATTTTCGTAGTGAAAATATTGGGAAAATTATTGAGATCTTTATTTCTCTGCTCCTGCATCATGAATACTTTCTTCAGTCACACCACTTAAAAGCGCCCCCCCCCCCTCCCCACACACACACACACACACACACACACACACACACACACACCAGCTTCTCGCTGTTAGCCTTCCACGTGTGCATAATCTTTTGCATGGATGCTATTGTAATGTTATAAACTGAATTTTTTTTGTTGTGTTCCAAGTTTTGAAGTACATCAATAGAACACTAAGTGTATGAAAATACCATCACATACAATAAACATACAGACTAGGCATCCTGTACTGAGACATTGATGTTAACGTGTCTTGACTGCTTTGAAGTTCCTAACCCGATCACTATTCTACTTTTTTAAGGGGAGATTCCACCCTAAAATTTCAGTTTTTTTCAAAAGATATTTAATGTCTATTTCACATTCCAAAACGATTTGGCTATATTCATATTACAAGTACGTCTAAGAAATGTTTGAAATACGAACTGTAGAAGGGGCGTATGGCACACTGAAAGATATCAAAGATAATTTTTGATACCACCACCATCAAAAAGAACCAGCTTTGCACCAAACTTGGCATAAGCTCAAACTGGGAAAAACAAGTTGCAGGATTTCCAGGAAAACTGAAGCGAAACAATTGGTAGTCAACGTTAGAAATCAGTTCCTTTGCCTGTTGACTGTATAGATATAAATTCGAGGAATACAATGAAATCCTGTGGAATGCGATCAACAAACTCCAAGGAAATAGGTATTGGCTTACAATCAGATATCCCTGCCACTGTACCTCCTGAAGGAGACTGTGAGTAGGTTTCTTAATTCAGAAAATTAAAGAACAAGTCTACCTTGACCTTACAAGAAGCAGCCTCATATAAGCAAGAAGGGAAAGCATTATCGTACTGGTGAATTTTAATGAGTATGTGTCATGTAGTAACATTCTTTTTTTGATAAAATGTTAAAATCCATTTTACAATAGATTTGTTGTTCTAAGCTCAGTGCCAACTTTTTTATCATAATTGTTCACCAATACAAATGAAATTTTTGCAGGAAGTAGTCTTGATGTATTTGCTTCTATACATTAATATTATCGAAATTGTAATTTGTTTATTTTATCATCACATTTATGTACTGATAATTACAGAAAATTTAAGGCTGAAATTTGAAATAAACACTGCAAAAAAAATTATTATTATTTCTCATAAAATGAATGCACAGAACCATTAAACTATGTCTTAAGAATGTACATAAAAAATCCGTCATAAGAAAATTGTGCTGTAAGTACCAAAAGTTGGTTTTCAAGTACACCATTAAAATCATATTAAAAATTCAAAACTTGAAAACGTGAAGTTATGGACTTCTAAACGTGGGTATTGCTACATCTTTACATAACAGACACAGTTTTAAAATTTGGTAGCTATCGGCAAAGTAGGACAAGATTTAAATTCTTGGGTGGAATTTCCCCTTAAGCACTATGCAGTATATACTGTATGTTTGTATCTACGGCTATGCCGAACCTAATCATGGTCATTCCTCTGAAAGCAGCACATTGTTTGCACTTCTCCTGCACTACCAATCGACCATGCTGCTCTATGTAATGACACCTGACCGTCCCATTTTACTGTGAGCACTCACAACATGGGCGGCGAGCAAAGGTGACCTAGCTGCATCCTCAATAGGCCTGCTGTAGTGTACAACATGTATTACTAGAAATTAGTTTTAACGTATGTTCAAGGGTTGCAAAACTGTGATCAGTCACATTTTTATGATAATTTATTTGCCTTTGCTAGTTTCATGCTGGTTTACCCATCTTCTAACAGAAGTAGAAAGCATAGATTTCATTGTATAACATTTGCCTGCATTTCCTACCACAAATATTTTAATTCTAAGAACTTCTCAAGGTGAATGCTGCGATTATTCCCTATAAAAAGTTTGGTCTTTGAGATGTCTTGTCAGTCTTCATTAGGGAATATTTTACAAATTTCAAGAGACATTTAGCTGACTTTGTTGTTTCCATGGAACGCCACAAGGAGGTATTCTATTTTCGTCCCCTATCAAATTTATTTACAAGATTGCCAATGATTATGTTACGCTACTTTTCAAAATTTACAAATGTTTCAATGGTTCTGATGTTTTCTACACTATTGCAATTTCAGTAAGTAGGCCACTCAGGTCAGAAGTGATTTTAAGTTCCCATCAGTTTGGAGTTTCTTTAAAGCCTTTGCAATCATTTTGTCAATCTTCATTGCTG
This sequence comes from Schistocerca serialis cubense, assembly GCF_023864345.2. Lineage (NCBI taxonomy): Eukaryota > Metazoa > Arthropoda > Insecta > Orthoptera > Acrididae > Schistocerca > Schistocerca serialis. The sequence continues at coordinate 125,100,866 of NC_064644.1, forward strand.
ACTTTTTCCTTCTGTTCCCATCAGGGTTTAAAATTAATCGGTCAAACTGGTGGCCACGGACTCTGCTTCTTTTCAGAGATTTTTCACTGAAGAGTAAATATTCAGATACACTGTTAATATTAACATGTTTATTCTTCGGTTCCATCCTTCTGGGATGCTATTAGTGTGATGGCACCTTCCACTGCAGTTCCACATCTTTCTTCGCATATGTTCATTATCGAGCCACTGGTCCACAAAATAGTCATTAAAGTCCTGAAGCTTTCGGTTTTCCGGGGTATACAACATTTCCAAGGGAAGATGTCCTAGAACAGAATGTATCCTTATGTGGCGACGTATTTCCCCGTCTTCCTTGTATGCTGGAACGAGGCAGTAACACTGTACTTTTTTCGATAAACATTTATTAAAATGATAATTGCAACCAACAATCTCTGTTCTAGGCAACAAACTGTTAGCTGCTTGGACGATGGCAATTTTGAAGTCCATCATCAGAGTTGCAGAGGTCCATCCAGCCACATTAGTTCTAATAGCTTTAAAAAAACATTGATATGTTTCTCGCTTTTTATTTGGCACAAAACTTAACAATTGGAATGGTGTTAGTTTCCTCCCAGGAACTATTAAGGTCAGCGTGGGGTACAAACAACTGTCCAAACTGCTTGCTCGAACTCTTGAACAATTCGTAGTTTGATAAACATGTTTTTCCCTTTTCACTGACAAACACCAGTATTCTGGCATTTGGTCCCCTGTTATCATCTACAAGTAAAAGATTGCTACCATCATTCATCAGCAAATTATTTTCTTGGCGGAATATTCCTCCAGAATTGGTTGGATCTAGCATAGTGCCCATATGTTTTCACCTAATATGATGTAACGTTTGTTTCACACTTATGTGTGATGGTAACAATGTTGCTAAGTCATAACCTCAATTCAAGAACTGCCCTACTTCTTCAACGTAAACTAATGAAACTGTAGTGTCCGTTTCTTTGTGCTGACAAAATGTTATCGCACTTCATTTTCTGCTTCATCTGGAATACAAACATCGCTGCCTTGTCCTAAAACTGTGTCACTTTCTATGGATAGTCTTCCTTTGCATTTATTTTTTTTAAAGTTTACACAACGCCAGTGGGTCACTTCTTGTTTGTTTGTACAGTCCACTATATACTGATGGCTGTTGCAAATCAGTAAAGGCTTCCCGTTGGTGGTCTCAGCGAACTCCATTGTCGCAGCACTAAAACACGAAACACTTTGCCAGTCAGAGGTCAACAGCAGTGCTGAACTTTGAAAGAAAGCCACACACACCACAAACTGGTGCGGGGACAGGGAACTTTGTACAGGAAACGGGCTTTGGGCTTTCCCAGAAAATGTAACAGATAGTGGCGGACAGGCCATGGTTACGTAATCGTTGAACACCCTGTCCACTACATGCAGTGTCCTAAGCTCCATGTAAATGTCAATACATTTCCTCTCCGTACAAGTGCGTATCTGTGCAAGTGTCACAAACTCCTGTTGTGCCTACTCAGTAACAATGGTCGTTAAAATACAATATGCCTGAATAGCAACATAGTGCACATTTTACAACACTGGGTGACCATTGTCATATGTGCTTTAGTTGGTTGTGCAGTAACATCTGTACTGTACATACGTAACTCTATGTTTCTTAATGTCTTAATTCATACATTACAATGAGTGATAGAAGTAAGAAAGAGTTTATGCCATTAAATGGTAAACTGGAGGTTTTGAAAAGACTAGACAAAGAAGAAACACACGTTTCACATGTGGCTGTTTCCTCAAATAATGTAACTATCCAGCGAACGGTCCAGACACTTGGATGATATCGTCCAGGATACTGACAAGGGAATCTCCCCATTGCACCCCTCTCAGATTTAGTTATAAGTTGGCACAGCGGATAGGCCTTGAAAAACTGAACACAGATCAGTCGAGAAAACAGGAAGAAGTTGTGTGGAACTATGAAAAAATAAGCAAAATATACAAACTGAGTAGTCTATGTGCAAGATAGGCAACATTTAGGATAATGTGAGCTCAGATGCGCCGTGGTCCTGTGGTTAGTGTGAGCAGCTGCGGAGCAAGAAGTCCTTGGTTCAAGTCTTCCCTCGAGTGAAAATTTTAATTTTTTATTTTCAGACAATTATCAGAGTTCAGGTACCCACACATAATCAACTTCGCTCTCCAAAATTCCAGGACATGTTCAGATTTGCTTGGACATATACAAGATTTGACGGTCTACACACAGAAAAATTTGAAAACGTTAAAAACTTATGTTTTGACAGAGCACAGAGAAAACTGTGCGACTGTGAAACTGTTGCATTCATTTGTTGCAGTTTATGTGACACACACTTATGTTTTCATCACTTTTTTGGGAGTGATTATTACAACCACAAGAAAACCTAAATCGGGCAAGGTAGAAGAATCTTCTTACCCATTCGCCAAGTGTACAAGTTAGGTGGGTCGACAACATATTCCTGTCATGTGACGCACATGCCATCACCAGAGTCATATAGAATATATCAGACGTGTTTTCCTGTGGAGGAATCGGTTGACCTATGACCTTGCGATCAAATGTTTTCGGTTCCCATTGGAGAGGCACATCCTTTCGTCTACTAATCGGACGGTTTTACGGTGCGGTAGCAAAACACACACTAAAATTATTACAGTTAACAGAGACGTCAATGAACGAGTGGACAGATCATAACTTTGCGGAAAAAAAAGAAAGTAAAGTTTCGCTCGTGGGAAGACTTGAACCAAGGACCTCTCGCTCCGCAGCCGCTCACGCTAACCACGGAACCACAGTGCTCTTGTGTTCATAGTATCCTTGATGTTGCCTATGTTGGCCATGGACTACTCAGTTTGTATATTTTGCTTATTTTTTTCATAGTTCCACACAACTTCTTCCTGTTTTCTCGATTGATCTATGTTCAGTCTTTCAAGGCCTATCCACTGTGCCAAATTATAACTAAATCTGAGGGGGGTGCGATGGGGAGGTTCCCTTGTGAGCAGCATACATAGCACACGCCCGTTAGGCATTTTGATCACAATAGCCATACATCAATACGATATTGACCTTTTCCGCAATTGGTAAACGGTCCATTTTAACACAGGTAATGTATCTCTAAGCAAATACTGTCCGCACTGGCGGAATGTTACGTAATACCACGTACTTACACGTTTGTCACTATTACAGCGCCATCTATCACAAAGCGGAAAAAGTGGTCCAATTAAAACATTCATATTTCTTTACGTACTACACGAATATGTAATAAAAAATGGGGGTTTCTATTTAAAAAAACGCAGTTGACATTCGTTTGACCTATGGCAGCGCCATCTAGAAGGCCAACCACAGCACCATCTGGTTTCCCCCTTCAAGCTAGACAAGTTTCGTTCTTTGTACTTTTTTGTTTGACACTTATTTCGTGAGATATTTGGCCCAGTCACGATTAATGGACCACCCTGAATAACACAGGGGGAGGGGGAATGTACTATATTGCTTTTTATTTATTTCTTAGATCATTACTATGTTCATTAAACACTTATTCATGAGTTACACATTAATTTAGTGATATTTCCGTATAACCAAGTTTTTTGTTATTTGAGGTAGCGTCAGCCTCAATCAGGTTGAATTACCCTTTCCCCTTGTTTTTTTTTTATTTATTTAATTTTTGTTTTTATTTTTGCCTTGAAACCTTCTAAATTAAGTATTTTATTCTTAAAATGTTTGCTTCCTGTCATTTTCAATTCTTTGATGTTGTTTCTTTCTAGTCTTTTTCTTACAATCGATATCAGTGTTGATTACTTTCTCTAGCAATACAGGAATATTTGGTTTGTTAGTACATTTTGTTTCATTGGGTAGAGGTGTGCAAAGAAAAGTAATCTTCTCTTTGACGCTACTTCTGATATTTTAGGAGACTTCCTTCTTATTTCACATTTTCCAGAGATCCTTGGTTTGTATTACATTCATTATTTTTCTAATAATCTATCTCTCAAGTTCATTGTTAAATTTTCACATGCACCTGAGGTATAGTGTTTTAGTTTTGCTTTTCTAGATATTCATTTCCTGTTGTAGATATTTTTCTCACACCGTATGCTCCTTCTAGTTTATTAATTCTTCCATCTATTGCGAATTTTTCTAGATTATTCTGCTGCACAGTTTCTCCAAGATATTAATTTTACTAAATCAGTCTATTTTACCTATTTTTGTTTTTATGTATTTTGGTGCATTTTTTATATTTGTCATGTGTTTTGTATTTTCGATTGAAATCCTGAGATCAGGTGTATATGCTATTTTTTCCAGAAGATTTTCTGGAGTAACTGCTTCTCTCATGTTTTCAGAAAGTATTGCAAAACAAAGAAAGGCAGTTTACCTTCTTAATTTCATTTGCTTTCCTTCCCAGCATTATTGTTTCAATTTTGTGGTGTTCTAGCTCCAGATTCCAGTATGGTACATTACAGTTTTTTTAAAGACATCATGCCCTTGTGCAACACAAGTTTTTATTTCAAATGGCTGATACACTGACAGAAGAGATTGGCAACACCAAAAAATAATTAACATAGAGGGACGAAATTTCGTAAATACACTTGTGTAGGTAACATACACAAGTAATTAACATTTTAAAGTCACAGATTAATGCAAATGCAAGATAAGCCATTACAAATGTGAAATGCTGGCACATTAATAACCTGTGTAACCACCAGAATGTTGACTGCAAGCACACAAATGTGCATGCATAGTGTTGTAAAGGTACTAGATGTCAGTTTGCGGGGTGGAATTCAATGCCTATTGCACTTGGTTGGTCAATACAAGGGCAGTTAATGCCGTTTGTGGATGACACTGGAGTTGTCGTCCAGTGATGTCCCATTTGTGCTCGGTTGTAGATAGATCTAATGGTCGAGCAGGCCAAGGCAACATGTCAACTCTCGGTAGAGGATGTTGAGTTACAACAGTGGTATGTGGGCAAGCACTGTTCTGTTGGAAAACACCCCCAGGAATGCTGTTCATGAATGGCAGCACAAGTCGAATCACCAGACTGTCTTACAAATATATAGTCAGGCTGCTTGGGATAACCATGAGAGTGCTCCCGCTATCATACAAAATCGCAGCCAAGACCTTAACTCCAGGTGTGGTGTCCACTCTGTCCAACATGTGGACAGGTCAGTTGCAGTCCCTCAACTGGCTGCCTCCTAACCAACATATGGCCGTCACTGGCGGTGAGGTGGAACCAGGAAACACAACAGACTTCCACCTTGCCCTCCAAAGGGCTCTCGATTGACACTCAGAAGTTGCAAACGGCAGTGGTTTGAGGTCAGTGGAATGCACACTGTAACAATTCATTGTGCCACTGTGGTGCGAACTGCGCTCAGATTGCTGCTACAGGGTGTCTGGTCTGGAGCTGTTCTTGAAGTAATCAATTTGTAACAGTTCATTGTGTCACTGTGGTGCAAACTGTTGCAGGCTTTCTAATAAAATAATGAAATGATGAGGTGCGTGGCCCTCAACTACATACCCTCAGACTCAGAGTTGAAATATTGAAAGTTTTGGCTGGTTTCGTTGTATAGGGGCTGGGATACATAGTTGCCGCATTACAAGCCAAATACAGCCGAGTCTACAGTATACAATATGAATATACACAAGAATCGAATGGTCGAAGGTTCTATCACTCGGCAATTGTGAATTTTAAACGTAATATATACGTTTATACAAGAAAGATTGCAATTAAATAAATTCTGCAGGTACTATTTTAATTACTTTAAATGACGAGTATGACAGCAGCATCTTTAAGAATGCCCTTTATTACTGTAAAACGCTTACTGGTGTCCAGCAATTAAATAAAATATAAGTTGAATAACAGGGAAGCAACAGATTCCTACTTCACGTAATTAGTTATCAGCAACAACATAGCTCGCGAGATATTCACTTCTAAACGCACACTACGTCCTAATTCCAGAAGCCACAGAAATCTCACAAGTGCACCAATTGGCACTACGAAATATTTCTATCTCTCGCAGCCACTTGCAAACTCCTCCACTCTCCAAGCCTTCCCGTGACCGTCTGTCGCGCCTCCTCGTTTAGCACTCTCCCCATTCTTGTGCCGTACTGTCCAGAACTGCCGTCCTCTTCCCGAGCCATGCTCCTCCCCCCCTTCAGTAGTCACCTGCTGTAGTAACGAGCGCTGTGATTGGCTAGAGCGCTCCTGCCATGTCTTCAAGCCAATGCACACTCACAAACGTAATGAAACACATTCAAAATACTGTATTTACATTTAAATAACCTGAAATTAAATAAATCTTCCTATGGCTGGACCATAAACATGCTCTAACACATATTATTAAATACATAAACAATTCAAGTAAACATATATCAAAGGAATAGAAACAAAAGGTGGGCCAGCAGCCTAATGTCTCTGTGCTTTCTAAAACACAGTAAATATTTAACCAATTTCTTCACGAATAGTATATATATCAGGTATAAACAAACATAGATGAATAAATATATTTATAAGCATGCTGCTACCGATTTTTCATGTAACTGTGGAGTGCTTATGGCCTAATACAATCGATAGTAACTGGCCACTTTGACCTCCAACAACTCATGTACTGTTCAAGTTACATGCCTGTAATTTATACCAATTTAGGTTTACACTAATAGCTTTCTAAAGACACGTCAATTGACAAAATCGGATGAACTGTTTAGATTTTGGAAATTCGTTGCTGGGTGTTACTTGTATAATTTATCGTCAGATACTAAACTTTAAACTAATAAAGATATTGAAAATCTGATAACGCTATCAGAATCGTCGTGCAAATAATGGTAAAGTACATGTTTCTTTTTGAGGTATTATGATTCATCTGGTTACTATTAATTTCTATATGAACTGCGAAATGTCTTCTGCCATTAAGGTTTCACAAAGTCTGCCATATTTGGCGCTCCTGGCATGTCTCCTTCATCGACACAGCGTCATCATGGAATTCCCAGCCATGTGGTGGCTGGACGACACACTGGGACTACCCCTCTTGCTCCGGCTAACGTACGGCACCACGCAGTCGCTGACGAGCCCCGGCTTGCCGAGCGGCCCGTGCGCCCAGTACCTCACACTGTGCTCAAATTGCTGCTGCAGATGCAGTATGACACCAGAGTCATACGCTGAACACAATGGTCTTCCCTCTTGGTAGTGCCACACAGCTGTCGGAGTCTGATCATCTTGTGACCGTACAATATCGTAGAAGGAACATCCTGCTTCTTGTAGCCCTTGATGTCATTGTCACCTTGAAGGCATTCTTGACTAACATCAAATCACCGTGTCCAATCTCAAAGGTAACTAACTCTCATGACAGTTACTGAGTGTATTTAAAGCAAAGCTGATTTTCACCTTCATAGTAACGCCACTAGCACCACTCTTCCGCAATTGGCATGAAATGTGAACAGACATCTTTCAGATGTAAAAACACACCTACCAACTTTTATTTATGTCACACAACTCCTCCTTGGTGTTGCTATTTTGTTTCCGTCAGTATACTTCTCCCATAGATTTCACTTTAGACATTGCATTTGTTAGAGTTTTATGAGTTATGTTTGCCAGTTTTGCTTTAACACCACATTCTCTGCTGACTTCATCTGCTGTTTCTCTGTCTACAGGCTCAAACACTCTCTTGAAATTAATAAATGTTACTGTTATAGGTCTCTTGGAAAATTACTAATTTTAAGCTAAAAATCATTCTGTTCAGGACATTCCCTTTCAGAAACTATCCTGAGCCACTCCTCTGTAATTGTTGACGTTTGCCTGTCTCCATTTTTATGTATCAGGTGTATCAATGCTATTTTCCCCTCTTCTGGACACATTGCGAATTTCTAAATGTTCTCAAAAAGCAATTGTAGATCTCTCGTAATCTTTGGTTCTGACTATTTCATTAATTCTGCTATAATAATCTTTACCATTTGCTTTGTTGTTTTTACGTATTTTGACGACTTCATGAATTTTTTGCTGTGTTGGAAGAAAGCCTGCAAGAGTTTGAAAATTCTAATTTAACTGCTAGAACTGGACAGTTTAATAAATTGCATACCGGTTGCTGCGACGTGGTTATTGTTGCAGTTCCCGGTGATTTTTGTTAACATGCTCGCGAAATGAGCACTTACTGGTGTCTGAAGCTGATAAAACTACGCAGACATTTTTGCACGATGTTCTAATATTCTTGAAGGGTGTGATACCTCTGGACACACACATCTTTTGTAACAGTACTTCACAAAACTGGCAGTAGTATCTTGTTTCACTTCTTTTACGATGCATTGCGCAAACTCCGCAAGGTCGTGTTGGGCATTTCTGTTTTCAACTTCCCTCAATGGTCCGAAAAGTATGTTCTTTCATATTCCCTGACAATCGACCAGGTGGATCATTAGCAGGTGCAAGTTTTGTATGTTGGACTGCTTCAGTATTCTTCATAGTTGCTGCACCAACTTGACCACCACTTGTCCAGGCTCTTGTACTTCTTTTAGGAACTATACTGTATATCTGGATATAGGTTTTGTACACTTTGTATGGATTTAAACAAACTACAGTTTATTAGAAACCTAACTACTTCCTTTGACCATTCATTGATTTTCTGCATTATCCCACAATACAAACGTTATTGATCAGATCTATCCATGCCTTCCATAAATTTATTGTACATCAAAATACATTTTGTTTTCTGTATGATTTGCACTTGTCATGATTTCTTCTTCTTTTTTTTTTTATTTTTCCTGTTGCAACCATGGACGTTTCGTGAATTGTTACATTCTTAACCCCCTTTTATCTTTCCATGACCGCAGCAAAACTTCATCATGTCTCCAAAGTTAGTGCCCCCTTTCTTTAGAGGTTCTGTTAGTAGACACTGATGGAGACCTCTATTGATTTATATTGTACCACACTCTTGTTTCCCATTCTAAAAGGCCAACCACATGCCGCATCCAATGACGCATATGGGCTGAGGATGATACAGCAGCCAATTGGTACCATTGGGCCTTCATTGTCTGTTCGGATGGAGTTTAGTTTAGTTTGCACTGTTGCCTTGATAAATGTGGTGCCACATGCCAAGGTGAGGTGAAAGCACAAAGTGAATAGTGTCTTGAAGCTTTTTCCTTCCCCAGTGTATATTTTCAGATTGGAGATATACGCACTTACACTTTCACAAACCATACGAACAAGCAAACCGTGGTGAATTTTTAACGATTATATGTCCAGAAACAAAGCCGCCCTCTCCATACTATCATTGCTTCATCAAGGGAAAGCTCTTGTTCAAATCTGTATATGGTCTGAAATTTATTTATGAGGTACTTTAGCACAGCTTCAATTTTGTAGAGACTGTTTTCCTGGCCACTCTGTAAGCAATTGTCATTGAAATGCCACTATTTCGTTATCTGCTCAAATAAATTTCTGCTCATTAGCTTGCCAAAAATCGGTGTGTTTATTAAAGAACATGTTGACCAATAGTCCTTTAAATAATCTTTTATTTTCCCCATCAAGATAATCATGCCCAGAATTTTTTTCAGTTTAACAGCAGTGACATTCAAAATTTGGGAGACTGGTTTTTCTTTTGTTTGTATCACAAGTTTGATTGTTTCAACATCTGATGAAACAATTCATCCCCTAGAAATAATTTCACAGCTCTTATAAAGCTACTGATCTTACTGGGAAGGGGTTTTACACCTGGGTTTCCTTTAAATGTTTCTAAAATAATGGTCTTGTCCTTCTTCACCAACTTTTGCTGGCAGAAGCTTAGTAATCTAAATCGTTCACAATGGTCTCACTTTGGTTGATTATAGCCCTGTTGCTTTCTTCTTCACTTCCACTAACTCTATCAATAACCTCAATTGAATCACTTGGAACTACAGAACAATTGTCCGCAATCAGTTCAGCAAGAATCTCGTTTTCCGTCAACCGTTTTCAAGCCTCAATGCACAAGGCAACAACTGTAATACTGACTATCTCACGGTAAAACAAAAGACAAAAATAAATTCATACAGTTGTTTACTGTAATGAACCTTTCAATTCATGTACAACTTTTTGTTAGATTGAAACAGTTGCTGGTATGAGCAACAGGTCTCAGAAAACGTGTGCAGATCAAAAAACAGAAATTTATGTTATCTGTCCAAAGTAGTTGGAAGTGGAGACACGTAAATCTACGTGAGCTGCACGCAAAGTATTAAAGACCCAGCCAAAAAATTTTGCTAGTATTTTCCTTGTTATTTAAACCTATCTTGCCATTTTCATTCTTGAAAATAACTCTTCGTACTTGATACCCTTTAAGTGCGTGTTTAAAAAGTTTGGTTTCTTCTATTTCTAAGAGCTTAGATTTTTTTTGAAGATTCCTATGATTTTCCAAATTACTTTTGATGTTTCTCTTATTTCTTAATTTCTAATCCATATGAGAATGATGCTCATTGTATATACTACATGTCCAGTTTTAGTCATTTGTAAAGAGTTGAGTAAAATATATATATTAGGGAGACTTGCTTACCATGGTCCTTGTATTCCATTGTTGGATTGTCAGGGAAAGATGTATGAAGAGTATCCATTCCACTGATAAGAGCAGCACTTTGCATTGAGGATTCCATAAGTGCTATAGCTATTACTGCATCCTGCACAGTCACGGTTTCCCTGAACATCAACCTCGCATGAGCCTGTGACAGTCTGTAATGAGAGAGACTGTACTCACTACGAGCTGGAATTAATATTTCAACAGTTAATGTGTGATTCTGTTACAAGCTGTGTGGCATCACATGTGCTATTTATTTCTAAATCTGTACAATATTTACAGAGTTGCTGACAAGCTTACAATAAATTTAATTTTCTACTTCTTTTTGGAACACACGAAACAGAATGAAAAAGAGTACGTGGGGGGATTAATTTCAAGCAAATAAAACTGTAATAAAATCTTTATTATAAGCATATAGCATACCAGGATCTTATTATTCTTTATTCAGATTGCATGGAATTGGAAGTTAGCACTTCAGCTACTCATATCATTGAACATGGAGTGATTGAGGTGCCTCCTGTCTATTTTCTGACAGATCACTAAAGTCTTTGACAGATTTCCCGATATTTCGTGCGCATTCTAGACAGAATAGGGACTTGGTAGCATTCCTCGTCATAAAACAAACTGTGAGTCCAATACATTATGTTTTCTTATATAATTAAAATTTAGCCTGTAATTATATTTATGTTGTATTTTATAATTCTTTTTTCAAATGAGACATTTCTTGTATCTGCAAAGTAGATCAGACAACTCACATCTTTATTTAATAGAAACTCACCTTTTTGTATCAAAGGAAGCAAGAATACAATTACAAAATGAGTGACCTATAAAATAACTTCCACATTACATGACGTGAAACGTGCTCTGGGAAATATAGGATGAGTAAGGCTGTTGGAGTGGATGATTTGCAAACTAATCAGATTTTTAAAAAAATCTGGTACCTTAAAAAAGAAACAGCTGTTATAGTTATTGGATAATGGTCTTCAAATCTGAAAGATACAAAAAGGGGGGTGGGAGAGTGGAGAGCTAAAATTATAGCAATTTTAAATACCAGAAAAGATATTGTGCAATTTCCCTTTTATTCAACTATCATAATGTGTTGGAGAGACTTATCTTGCAAACATTTCGAAAATACAAAATTTTCCTCGATTGCAGAACAAGTAGGCTTTGGGAAAGAGTAGAGCTGCATAATTCAAAAATTAATTTGACACTTATCACACAGCCAGCAGGCTGCATCACATCAAGGAGGAGAACTCACGCTGCTTGTATACTGACAAATGCCTGGGTGTAATTATCTGTTTGGTTATGAAATGGAATGATCGCTTTAACGTGTCATCTTTATGCTAAGTAGCAATGTATATTTTCCTACACTGTCAATGATCACATAAGCTCAGTCATATATGATGCAGGTGGCAGACCACATTTAGTTGGTACAAATATTTTCAACATGGTGGCAAGTTTAGGTGTACATGGTTGTTACTCCTAGAATGAAAAAAGTGATGCAGCCAAAAAGGTAGCATGGGATGAATGCAAAAGTGAACTCTCAAAGTTTGGTGAACATTCATGAACTTGGAGTAAGTAAACAACAAATATAAAGCATTAAGCAAAAAAATGTCACCTACAATGGGTTATGTCAACAGAATCTAGCGTCAGTTCTTAGTAGAACAACATTATAATAAATGAAAAGCACCAGTTTATTTTTGTTCTACAAAATTAATTTTTATTGTGTTAACCAGTTTTCAGCTTACAAGGCCATCTTCAGACATTTACTGAGTATTGTGACTAAAGAAGTTACAATGTTTGCAAAACACATTGGAAGAGAAGTAACATGTCTAGACTGAAGCAGAAACATACAGTAAGTAACATCTTTGACAGTGTGGTGATAGTGCAACGAAAAAGTAAAAAACTGAACAGTAATTAAATAAAAATGGAGTAGACAGGAAAAACTTTAACGCAAAATAGGAACAGCATGCGTACATAACAGTTTCTATTAATAAACAAAACTAATAAAATAAAATAAAATTAGTACTTGACAAAATCAGAAGTAGATATCACAGACCACCAGGACAAGGTAGATGTCAACTTTGTAAATATAAAACAAAATGCAAGACTTAAAACATTCGAAAGAATTATTCCAAAAGATGTAGAAGATGCTGTAGTGTCTTTAAAATACAAGAAATCAGCTGGGTGGGATGAAATTCTAACTACTGTAGTCAACACTGTTCATAGCATCATTTCTCATCCTTTGGCTAAAATTATTAATCGGTCATTGGAGGAAGGATATTTCCCAGACGTATCAAAATATGTTGAGATAAGACCATTGTTTAAGGAAGGCCCACCAGATTACAGGGGAAGTTACTGCCCTATTTCCCTGTTGTCAGTTTTTGGTAAGGTGATAGAAAGGATTGTTGCAAAACATCTTGAAAGCTTTCTTATAGAAAACAATTTTACAGTTAAAAATCAGTTTGGATTTCAAAAGGGGAACACTACAATAAATGCTATCAGGGAAGTCACTGAAAAGATAATAAAAAAGGTCACAGATATTTTTTTGTGATTTGGCCAAAGCTTTTGACTTGGTCAATCACTTAAAATACTTCTACACAAGCTAGAAAGGTATGGGATCTTGAACAGGGCACTGCAGTAGTTCAAATCTTATTTGTCAAAAGAAAACTTAAGAGTTATTCTAAATTCAAATGGAAAAAATCATTCTCGGACTGGAACAAGATTTATACAGTCCCACGGGGCTCAATTTTAGGGCCTTATCTTTTTCTGCCGTACATAAATGATTCACCTTTAAACATTGATGTTCACTCAGTTTTATTTACAGATGACACCATGGTTTTAATTGAATATGACAATTTAGAACAAACTCATGATATAGTGGAACATATAATGGGATACCTAGAATTATGGTTTCAGCAAAATGTATTAAAACTCAATGCCACAAAAACACAATTAGTGCAGTTCAGTGCTAAAACATCATCACTCTCATAAAAATAGTGCATGACTATCAGGAAATGACTGAAGCAAGTTATGTAAAATTTCTAGGTCTAAATCTTGTTAAAATTTACATTGGAAGGCACATGTAGACTTCTTAGCAAACAAACTAAACAGCCTAGCTTACGCAATGAATGTCTTATCAGGTTCCACTCTAATAGCCACCAGGAAGATAGTCTACCACAGCTACTTTGAGACTATAATTCAGTATGGAATAATTTAACGCGGAAACCCTATGAACAGCCCGAGATTACTTACACTTCAAAAGAGAATCATAAGAAACACGTGTTTAGTCCAAAAAAGATCATCATGTACCCATTATTTAAAAAAATTAAAAATACTAACCATCCCTTCTTTGTACATCTATAAAATTTTTATTTTCATTTGTAAAAATCAAAAGACACTTGACAATTTTCATTTCAACCACAATTACAGTACTCGTCACAGAGACAGTTTCAAACTTGCCTCTCATAATTTAAAACTTTATGCTCAAACACCATTCTACATGGGATTAAAAATTTACAATAAATTAAATAACACAAATCTGTTAAATATGGAGTTTGACCCAATAAAAAGATTGTTATTTAATACACTAGTGGAAAAACATTATTATTCACTTGAAGGATTCACACAGGACAGTTTGGCAATTTGAAAAGAAAATAAACAATATGTATTGTATAAATTGTACTGCAAGCTGTAAAATGACCATAAGTGTTATATATGTTCTTCTTAAATTGTTCATGTGTAAAAATGCAGAAATGCCTACTGATTTTGTTAATTATTATAACCTTTTTTTAAAAGTAATTTGACGTGCCTCCTGTACAAAAATCTTTCATTTGTAACTGCGCGTTATGAGACAAATAAACTACATTCTACATTCAAGGCTACATCAGGAGGTATAAAACATGGAGAGTGATACATAAACCAATTAAAAGAAGAAACAATTGTCAATGTAACTACAGAATACATAAGGAACTTAAGCAATATCAGTAAGATAAACAGAAATAAATAAATGCAGGAAAATGGAGGAGTTTGAGGGAACATATAGTAAATGCAATCTTTGAGAGTGTGGTGGTACTGCATTTTAACATTAACATTATATTCAAAACTGTGGCTATGTAACAGTTTGCACTAAATTAATAAACCAAGTAAAATATACACAATACTTGACGAGACAACAACAAGAGGTGTTAAACATGGACCATAATACAAGTACCAGTTGAATGAAAGCCTTAACAGTTAAAACTACAGTCTGTACAGAATACATAGACAGCTTCAATAAAACAAAAGAACTTAATGAATACAGGAAAATGGGAATATGTAGGAACAGACAGTGTGGGAAGTAATGAACAACAGTGATGATTATATGAAGTTTAGGAGAGGGGAAGTATTAGGCTGTGTCTGGTCATTTAGGATTAAATATTGGCTGTGACCTAGGTGTTTGTTAATTTCCAGTTTACTAACCATGTGATGCGCCTAAACTTGTCAGGAAAAAATGCATTAAGTACCTTTCTAAATGCAGCAATTATGGAAGAAGAAAACAAAATACCACCACAATAGAAACCTATTCCTCTTAGATGGCCCCAGAATTTGCTTAATGCTAATTCACTGGCTCAGAATATCCTAAGTGAAACAACAATTGTCTGGTATGTGAACAGGAATGAGAAAGCGTTATAACAACAGTGATCAGTAAATAAATCTCAAATGTGCAGGATGATGCCAGGGAGGTAATACCTCTCATGAACAAGAAATAGGTGCTATCTAGAGAATCAGGAGTCAAATCTGCAGACAGTGAAGTTATATCACTTGAAACCAAATATAAGTTGTTGGATCTCAAACAGCAGCAGCAGCACCACCACCACCACCACCACCACCAACAACAACAACAACAACAACAACAACAGAAATGGATGCAACAGTAGCAAGCAACTAATCACAGTTCAGTGAATGATCCGTGAGACACAGAAAACCTGCGCTTCTTGTGGATTTTTGGGATGTCAACAGGACATACGAAGGAATATGACACAGCATAACATAAATATGACTGTAACCAGTCCTTATCCTAGTTACACATAGATTTTAAGCCTAAACATTCATTGTCTTAGAAATAAACTGTTATAACTTGAGATAAATTGGAGCACTGAGTCAAAGCAGATATTTAAGCCTGCTGAGTGGGAGCCCGCTGTCAATGATAAATGTGAAAAGACGAATGTCATATGCTTTCCCTACCAGTAGCTACAGACAGTACGTTACTAATGTTTCACATAAAAAATTAAATGAACTAGATATGTCCTTAAACACAAACTGTGGTATATCTTGTGCATAAATGACCAGTGGCTCATACAAGCTGAATCTGCCTTTTACTTCCCTGTAGGACATGTGCTAAGCAAGTACACTGTAGGACTACAATAGCCTTGGAGAAATAGCTATTTTTGTAAATAAAGTGTTTAATATTAGCTATGACACACTAAATGTGTAATGTTTTTTCAAGAGGAAGGTTTTGAAATTGTGGCTGTACTCATTTCTAGCATTAAGCTAATACTTGTCTCTGTCTACTGTAACTCAAAATTTGATATTACAGCGTTTACTGAAGATCTTGAGAACCTGGAGATGAAACATGGCAACTTCAACCTTGTGTTTCTTGCCGAAATTCATCTTAACATTATGTGTAAAACACAAATTGTGGCCTGCTTAACTATTTATAAGCTCTCAATTTGTATTGGACTAATGAACATCCAGCAAGACAAGATGCATACTAGCACACTATAATTACTAACCTAGATAAAAATTGATTCAATTACGATGTGATGGATCCAATACAATCAGATCATCTACGATTATGGCTGACTACTGAAAGTGTTAATCAAAGTGTACAGCAACCCTCCTATGTTAAGGAGTTCATAATGTTAAAAGCAAACCACATTATGCGCTTGAGGTCCGGGGAAGTTATCCAAAGGTGAGTGCGAAAGTCTGAGTAACTGTAACAACGTGACAGTGCCTTTGATATGTTTATTGACACTCTCAGTAACTTACTCAATAAGTTTTGTTCACAACTAACTAAAAGTGCCAAAATCATGACAAATGCTGGTGATTCTATTATGAAGCAGAGAATAGGACAGGGAATAAAGGTACCTGTACTACTATATAAAGACGAGTTGTTGTTTAATGCTGTTGCCAAAAATCTCAAAATATACTTGACCGATTTGTTTCAAATGTTTACAAGATACTCTAATAAATACTCTACAATGAGAAAACGTTGTTACCAAAAATCTCTAATACTTCTTGACTGATTTACTCAACTTTTTTCCATGTTACTCTAATGACCACGCAGGGTATATATATTTTTGAACAGATAAAAAAAACATATGATATATGTAATATGTGAAGAGATGACTTTGTTTGTCAAAAATCTCGAAAAGTTCTTGACTGATGACGTCAAATTTTTCCACATTACTCTAATCAACATCCAGACAGAAATAGGCTATATACGAGGGTAATCCCAAAAGTAAGGTCTCCTATTTTTTTTATAAGTACATAGACCTGTTTATTTCTACATTGGTTTACATCTGTTTACAGCTTGAACATTTAGCTATTTTTCTACTTAATCACCATTTATGTAAATGCATTTTTGTAGACGCTGTGGCAGTTTTTGTATGCCCATGTCATACCAGCTCGCCACCATGCTGTTCAGAAAGTCTTTCACCTCGTCCAACGAAGAGGTGAAAGAAGAGGTTCATAACTTTCTGAACAGCATGGCAGCGAGCTGGTATGACATGGGCATACAAAAACTGCCACAGCGTCTACAAAAATGCATTGACAGAAATGTTGATTATGTCGAAAAATAGCTAAATGTTCAAGCTGTAAACTGTGTAAACCACTGCAGAAATAAACAGGTCTATGTACTTATTAAAAAATAGGAGACCTTACTTTTGGGATTACCCCCCTATTTTAATATATATATTATATCTAACTATATGTGCAATATACTTGTATAAATTGGGAACCACTGTTACCAAATATATCTGAAAATTCTTGACCGATTTGGCTTCAGATTTTTACACTTTAATTAACATTCAGATATACAGGGTGGTCCATTGATCGTGACCTGGCCAAATATCTCACGAAATAAGCGTCAAACGAAAAAACTATAAAGAAGGAAACTTGTCTAGCTTGAAGAGGGAAACCAGATGGCGCTATGGTTGGCCCTCTAGATGGTGTTGCCATAGGTCAAACGGATATCAGCTGTGTTTTTTTAAATAGGAACGCCCATTTTTTATTATATATTCGTGTAGTACACAAAAAAATATGATTGTTTTTGTTGGAAAACTTTTTTTGCTTTGTGATAGATGGCACTGTAATAGTCACAAACATATGGCTCACAATTTTAGACGAACAGTTGGTAACAGGTAGGTTTTTTAAATTAAAATACAGAACGTAGGTACGTTTGAACATTTTATTTTGGTTGTTCCAATGCGATGCATGTACCTTTGTGAACTTATCATTTCTGAGAATGTATGCTGTCACAGTGTGATTACCTGCAAATACCACATTAATGCAAAAAATGCTCAAAATGATGTCCATCAACCTCAATGCATTTGGCAATACGTGTAATGACATTCATCTCAACAGCGAGTAGTTCGCCTTCCGTAATGTTCGCACATGCATTGACAATATGCTGACGTATGTTTTCAGGTGTTGTCGATGGATCACGATAGCAAATATCCCTCATTTTTCCCCACAGAAAGAAATCTGGGGATGTCAGATCGGGTGCTTCGATGACCAATCCACATGTCATGAAATATGCTATTCAATACTGCTTCAACCGCACACGAGCTATGTGCCGGACATCCATCATGTTGGAAGTACATCGCCATTCTGTCATGCAGTGAAAAATCTTGTAGCAACATCGGTAGAACATTACGTAGGAAATCAGCATACATAGCACCATTTAGATTGCCATCGATAAAATGGGGGCAATTATCCTTCTTCCCACAATGCCGCACCATACATTAACCCACTAAGGTCGCTGATGTTCCACTTGTTGCAGCCATTGTGGATTTTCTGTTGCCCAATAGTGCATATTATGCCGGTTTACGTTACCGCTGTTGCTGAATGACGCTTCGTCGCAAAATAGAACGCGTGCAAAAAATCTGTCATCAACATAAAAGTTTCTTGGGTATGGAACTGCATCATAATGTAAAAAACTACTGCTGCTGGAGAAAAACCAATGTTTTGGCCACGGTTGCAGCGACCTCCTTCTCAGACCCAGAAGAAGGCCGTTGCAACTGTGGCCGTAACGTTGGTTTTTCTCCAGCAGCAGTAGTTTTTTACATTATGACGTGGTACCATACCCAGAAAACTTTTATGTCGACTAACTCTGGCTGCGGAAGCCTACGCAGTTATATAAATCTGTCATCGTCCCGTAATTTCTCTTGTGCCCAGTGGCAGAACTGTACATGACGTTCAAAGCAGTCGCCATGCAATAACTGGTGCACAGAAATATGGTACGGGTGCAATCGATGTTGATGTAGCATTCTCAACACCGACGTTTCTGAGATTCCCGGTTCTTGCACATTTTGTCTGCTACTGATGTGCGGATTGGCCACGACAGCAGCTAAAACACATACTTGGGCATCATCATTTGTTGCAGGTCGTGGCTGACATTTCACAAGTGGCTGAACACTTCCTGTTCCCTTAAATAACGTAACTATCCAGCGAACGGTCCAGACACTTGTGTGATGTCGTCCAGGATACCGAGCAGCATACATAGCACACGCCCATTGGGCATTTTGATCACAATAGCCATGCATCAACACGATATCGACCTTTGCCACAATTGGTAAACGGTCCATTTTAACACAGGTAATGTATCACGAAGCAAATACCGTCCGCACTGGTGGAATGTTACGTGATACCACGTACTTATACGTTTGTGACTATTACAGTGCCATCTATCACAAAGTGAAAAAAGTGGTCCAACTAAAACATTCATATTTCTTTACGTACTACACGAATACGTAACAAAAAAGGGGGGTCCTATTTAAAAAAAAACGCAGTTGATATCCATTTGACCTATGGCAACGCCATATAGCGGGCCAACCATAGCGCCATCTGGTTTCCCCCTTCAAGCTAGACGAGTTTCATTCTTTGTAATTTTTTTGTTTGATGCTTATTTCATGAGATATTTGGCCCAGTCACTATCAATGGACCACCCTGTATATAAAGGAAAACATTGGTACCTAATATCTTGAAAAGTTCTTGACCAGCAATTTACTTCACATTTTTGGACAACACCATATTGAATATTCAGATGGACACAGTTTACTTATTTTTTAAATATATGTAATGCTACTACCCCGTTTTCAGCAAACGCCGGCCGGAGTGGCTGTGCGGTTCTAGGCGCTACAGTCTGGAGCCGTGAGACCGCTACAGTCTCAGGTTTGAATCCTGCCTCGGGCATGGATGTGTGTGATGTCCCTAGGTTAGTTAGGTCTAAGTAGTTCTAAGTTCTAGGGGACTGATGACCTCAGAAGTTGAGTCCCATAGTGCTCAGAGCCATTTGAACCATTTTTTTTTTTTTTTAGCAAAAATTAATAACAAGTAGAGAGGATGCCACTGTGAAGTACTGCATTAGCAGCCACAGGCTGGTAACTGCGAGTGTGGCAATACGTGGGTCAGAATAACATACACATAAGGGGTTACAAGACAAGGCTAGCTGCACTCAGGACAAAACAGCACCACACAGCAGTAATGGCCATAGCACGCAGATTGATACAAAGCAGCCTGGAAAGAAATGAATGCTATAGAAGGGCAACATGAACCATGCAAGTGACTTCAGTGTCACCTGAACTGTGCCAATCCTGGTAAATCTGATATCACAGAAATAGGTGAAATAATTCTAACGGTACTTTGGGCAACATGGACCTTGCTGATTTGAGACACACTACTTTCAAGTGAACACAGGTTAGTTGTCAGGTTGTACACTGATCTGTATGTAAACTAGCTTACTCATGTACTAAACGGACTTATGGTTTCTCAAAGTACATCCTGAAACATATCACTGATATTACAGTGTCTCCTCTGGCTGACTCTGTAAACTGCATGTTATAGTGGGAAATTCCGTGACATCTTCATATCCACAATTGTTGTCCTAATTTATAAAAAGGGTAATAAAATGGTCCTGACAGTTACAATATCCCTCAGTGCCAGAATATCTAAGGTCAAAGAGCACTGGATGAAACAGCCTGGTCTATCCACTATTGAAGCTGTAAAGTCTCTGACTACAGGTGTACTGGAGTGCTTTGAAAGCCATTCTTTTCCCTGTGCTATGCTGCTTGACCTGAGCAAAGCATTTGACTTCCTAACATCTAAATTTGCAAAATATGGAACCAAGGATAATGAACTATCATAAAACAAATCATATCTACAATATTATGAAAAGGATAGATTGCTACTCACCATATACAGGAAGTGTTAAGTCTGCGACTTGGCAGAACGAAAGGATTTCTAAACATTTAAGCTTCCAGACAAAAAAGTCCTTTTTGCAAATAGAAAACAAACACATTCACTCAAACACAATACTACACACACACACACACACACACACACACACACACACACACACACCACAGGTGATAGGTTAGATAGGTGGAATGACCAGCTGTTTCTTGGCTACAGTTTGGCGGTGGCCATTTATGTGGACAGATAGCTTGTTAGTTGCCCTGTCCATGGTCTACTGCAGGGATATGAGCCATGAGGCAAGGGCTGGAAACAGGGACAGAGTAGGGATGGGTGAGGATACTGGGTAGGTTTTGTGTGAAGAGGAATACCACCGTGGAAGGGTTGGGGAGGATAGTGAGTAGAATATTCCTCACTTCAGGGCACAGTGGGAAGTAGTTGAAACCCATGTGGAGAATGTGATTTAGTTGCTCCAAGCCTGGGCGGTGCTGAATCACAACAAGAGTGCTCCTTTGTGGCCAGACAGTGGGTATGTGGTAAGTGGTGAGTGACTGGAGAGACAAGGCATGGGAGATCTGTTTCTGGACAAGGCTGGGTTGGGGTTGCAGTCTGTTAAGGCCTCAGTGAGACCCTTGGCATATTTTCAGATGGATTACTCGTCACTAAAGATATGACGACCACAGCTGGCTAGATTGTATGAAGGGAGTCCTTGCTATAGAACAGGTGGTAGTTGGAGGTGGTGTTAGCAGTTGGTCGGTTTGATGTGGCCAGAGGTACTGAGACAGCCATCCTTGAAATGAAGGTCAACACTGAGGAAGGTGGCCTGTTGGGTTTACAAGAACCAGGTACAGAAAATGGGGAAGAAGGTGTTGAGGTTCTGGAGGAATGTGATTAGTGCGTCCTCACCCTCAGTCTAGACTACAAAGATGTCAGTAATGAATCTGAACCAGGTGAGGTGTTTGCGATTCTGGGTGTTTAGAAAGGGTTCTTCTACATGGCCCATGAATAGGTAGGCATAGGATGGTGCCATGCAAATGCCCGTTGCTGTACCACGGATTTGTGTGTCAGTGGTGGCTTGAAAGGAGAAGAAATTGTCGACGAGGATATAGTGGGTATAGTGACTAACTTACAGGAGTATTATCCACAATTATGCAACAAGGAGCATAACTAATGTAGACATAGAATATACTAGAATAAGTAACTCCAAAAATAGTTTCAAATATATTGGCAAAAGCTATATAATAAACTCCCACTTGCAATGAGAAACTTGCCATATGATTCATTTAAGAGGTATCTACAGGACTTATTAATTGACATCTGTGTATTATTGAACAAGGAGAGTCAAATGAAAATGAGACAGATGAAAGAAAAAAATAAGTAAACTGTTTAATATTTCAAAAGTAATCACCAAAACAATTAATACATTTATTCCGCTAACAGGCAAGTTGGTCAATGCCTTCAAGGAAAAATGTTCGTGGTTGCCTATGGAGCAGTGATTGTACCAAGGTGTGCAACTCTCTGTCTGAAGTAAATTGATTCAGTGCTCCAAAAATTTGAAAATCTCGTGGGAAGAGATCGAGACTGTATGGATGACGTGTAAGGGCTTCCCAATGAGACATCTGCAGTGAAGTCCAAACAACCTTGGCAATATGTGGGCAGGCATTGTCTAGTAACAGAATGATACTGTTCGTCAACATTTCTCAGTGTTCGAATTTGGTGCTGTGCTTCAATTTTTGCAAAGCATCCATGTACTGCTGTGTGATAACTGTGGTGCCATGTTCCAAAAAGTCAGTGAACAGCAGGTTGATGAACGGCATCATACCGCTGCAGGATGATGCATGCCCACATGTTGCCAAGGTTGTTTCACCTACCTTGCAGATGATTCACTGGGACTCCCTTACAAATCCTCTATACAGTCCCAATCTCTCCCCATGCAATTTTCATATTTCTGGGGCCCGGAAAAAAGACATTCATGGCTGTCGATTTGCTTCATGCAAAGAGATGTATGCCTGTGTACAGTCTTGGTTTTGTACTATAACAAACCAAGATCATGGGCTTTTTATATCATGGTACCATCAACCCCATCTCATTTTTCGGCAATGTTTATTCTGATTTTGATTATACAGTACGAAATTCATGGTCTTTATACAAGACCATTACACCTTGAAGTATTTATGAAATTATAATCTTTTCCGAATTTGTCTATATTACTATTTTATGAACTATTATGCGAATGATGTACAGTACAAAAAACTTGGTCATCCTAGAGATTCCACTTCACAAGAGAGATTTTTTTCTCTAGAATATACGTAATTTGTTTCTATTTGTTTTATATCATTAATAACAAATGCCATGTGCGTTTTATTATTTTCAAAATTTAATTTATGGAATGATAAGCAAAACTTTATTATTCATCAAATTAAAAATCATTCTTGTATTTGAGAAATACATCCAGTTTCAGAAAAATACTTATTGTGATATAAAGTCTCAGTGTAAAAAACTTTGTGATGTGGCATATCTTGAAATTTTACATTTTTATTTTATGACTATATCAAAGAATCTTTATTATCACTTTTGTTCTCAGATTTCTGATCACACAAAAAGATGAAAGTTTATTTAGATTGTTTCTGTTTTTAAGACCGTATGTTATGATAATCTCCAATTTGAACAAACAGTGCCTAGAACATTCTGGAAAAATGTAACTTGATATATAGAACAGAATGTGGGTCAAATCGGTTAGTATGTTTTTAGTCTGTGATCAGGCTGCATTTTGTCACATCTACAGTTCTTTATCAACAATAACAACAGCAACACATAAATATATACAACAGCAGATACCAAGCACCAGAATTACCCGAGAATGAGAGAACATGAACAGAAGAATACAAGTCCATATTGAGTCTGATCACAAGCAATGTTCATCATACAATAACACATAACTGTCCTCGTCTGTGATTGGATCTGTCACCCAGCATGGTTGAAGCACAAGAGGGTGAGGCCATGATGGCAGCATGCCACCAGGAACACTCGTCCAACAGTGACACTACATCGAGTGAAGAAGCTGCCCTCACACTGTCTTCTTGTGGGTGGCACCAAATATAAAGTTGCGGTTGTGCTGGTGGTGTATGTGGGCATGTCACTACCTCTCCCCCCTCCACAGAGCCAGCGCAGTAGGTGTCGGTGTACAAATGTGGAGAACCAGCCACACAGGGATCTCTGCAACGGGTTGGCATGGCCGAGGTCCGCCTAAGTGACCTGGCAGCAGTGGCCACGGTACAACAGAAGCAGGAGGTCAATTTTGTTTGTCTCCTTTTTTGCTTACTGACCCTGTCATCTGTGGTATCACTATTTTTAATCATCACTGTCCTAAACGTACAGCTGTGAAATTTATATCTTTGTTGTCTTCTGAATATGTTATGATTCTGAGGTTGTGGTTACAGCGGGACCTGACAATACAGCTGTTTTTTCCTAATACATGTAAGATTTCACTTCTACATTGATGTGAGAATGTCACTGGCTGCGTAGAGCCAGTAGCTACACACCCCCTTTCGTTCCCATTGTGTGTTACAGTGACTGTCTATGATATCTGAACATGAAACACGTATGTATACCACAGGCCGCTATCTAGACTTTTACCATCTCATGCAAAAATGTGCACTATTGTTCACTATTTGTTCAATTTTAACATCAATACAATTCTGACTACAGACAGACTGAGGCAAACTACCACTCGAATGTGGCAGATGTTCACAAACAGTCGAAATGTGTGTTATGGATTCCTGTGGTTGGGAGCATGATGAAATTTCTGCTGTGTAGGTACATGATGAAAGACCGCAGGATATCGTAAAGTTAATATTTATTAAGAAACAAAAAATTGAAACACTGATAGATCATAAGCATTAGCAAAGACATTAATTATGAATGCGCGGTGAGGCGTAGACAAATGAAAGAAAAAACATTCAATGTTTTTGTATTGTTTTTTGTTTTTTACACACACACTGTCATAAGTAGGAGGACAATGAAGATGTGTGATTTTAAATATGAAGTATTATGAGTCCTATGTATCATATATGGGCATGAATAATAGTATATTGAACAACAGTATCAAGTATTTTTTAATTATTGAAATGGAGTGAAAACCTTATAAGGAGAATTTTCTTGATTATGACAAGCGCCGGTGTTCTCTGAATCTGCTGCCTGCAACTACAATTGAAATATAAGCGAAGTCTAATAGCCAAGAAAAATTCAAATAAAGACAGAATATTTCTAATAATGCAAACTTATTATATCCTGCAAAAATGTGTTTCCATATGAATATTTAATAATATTTAGTAATAATAATTTTATTTATTTACTCTTTTTTTGTTAATACAACAACTGTCGACCTGTGTGCCAGGACTTCAGGGCACTGGTTTAGAGTCGGGTTTGTTAACTATTATTATAGTAAGAAATTTCTATGACATTGTTATGAATCATAAAAACTAATTGTCTGTATTTTCTGTTTGCATTAATCACAACGGAGAGCAAGTAAAGCAAGAAGGCAGAAATTGAGAAGAAATTTTGGAAAGTAATAAGAATTGGATGCAGTTTATGTAAAATTTTCCATAGTACGCTGTTTTGTTATTGTGGCCAAGATAGATACGAAGCCCACACCTACTACAGTAGTACAAGTTTATATGCCAACTAGCTCTGCAGATGACGAAGAAATTGAAGAAATGTATGATGAAATAAAAGAAATTATTCAGATTGTGAAGGGAGACGAAAATTTAATAGTCATGGGTGACTGGAATTCGAGTGTAGGAAAAGGGAGAGAAGGAAACATAGTAGGTGAATATGGATTGGGGGACAGAAATGAAAGAGGAAGCCGCCTGGTAGAATTTTGCACAGAGCACAACATAATCATAACTAACACTTGGTTTAAGAATCATGAAAGAAGGTTGTATACATGGAAGAACCCTGGAGATACTAAAAGGTATCAGATAGATTATATAATGGTAAGACAGAGATTTAGGAACCAGGTTTTAAATTGTAAGACATTTCCAGGGGCAGATGTGGACTCTGACCACAATCTATTGGTTATGACCTGTAGATTAAAACTGAAGAAACTGCAAAAAGGTGGGAATTTAAGGAGATGGGACCTGGATAAACTAAAAGAACCGGAGGTTGTACAGAGATTCAGGGAGAGCATAAGGGAGCAATTGATAGGAATGGGGGAAATAAATACAGTAGAAGAAGAATGGGTAGCTTTGAGGGATGAAGTAGTGAAGGCAGCAGAGGATCAAGTAGGTAAAAAGACGAGGGCTAGTAGAAATCCTTGGGTAACAGAAGAAATATTGAATTTAATTGATGAAAGGAGGAAATATAAAAATGCAGTAAGTGAAACAGGCAAAAAGGAATACAAACGTCTCAAAAATGAGATCGACAGGAAGTGCAAAATGGCTAAGCAGGGATGGCTAGAGGACAAATGTAAGGATGTAGAGGCCTATCTCACTAGGGGTAAGATAGATACCGCCTACAGGAAAATTAAAGAGACCTTTGGAGATAAGAGAACGACTTGTATGAATATCAAGAGCTCAGATGGAAACCCAGTTCTAAGCAAAGAAGGGAAAGCAGAAAGGTGGAAGGAGTATATAGAGGGCCTATACAAGGGCGATGTACTTGAGGACAATATTATGGAAATGGAAGAGGATGTAGATGAAGATGAAATGGGAGATACGATACTGTGTGAAGAGTTCGACAGAATACTGAAAGACCTGAGTCGAAACAAGGCTCCGGGAGTAGACAATATTCCATTGGAACTACTGACGGCCGTGGGAGAGCCAGTCCTGACAAAACTCTACCATCTGGTGAGCAAGATGTATGAAACAGGCGAAATACCCTCAGACTTCAAGAAGAATATAATAATTCCAATCCCAAAGAAAGCAGGTGTTGACAGATGTGAAAATTACCGAACTATCAGCTTAATAAGTCACAGCTGCAAAATACTAACACGAATTCTTTACAGACGAATGGAAAAGCTGGTAGAGGCCAACCTCGGGGAAGATCAGTTTGGATTCCGTAGAAACACTGGAACACGTGAGGCAATACTGACCTTACGACTTATCTTAGAAGAAAGATTAAGGAAAGGCAAACCTATGTTTCTAGCATTTGTAGACTTAGAGAAAGCTTTTGACAATGTTGACTGGAATACTCTCTTTCAAATTCTAAAGGTGGCAGGGGTAAAATACAGGGAGCGAAAGGCTATTTACAATTTGTACAGAAACCAGATGGCAGTTATAAGAGTCGAGGGACATGAAAGGGAAGCAGTGGTTGGGAAGGGAGTAAGACAGGGTTGTAGCCTCTCCCCGATGTTGTTCAATCTGTATATTGAGCAAGCAGTAAAGGAAACAAAAGAAAAATTCGGAGTAGGTATTAAAATTCATGGAGAAGAAATAAAAACTTTGAGGTTCGCCGATGACATTGTAATTCTGTCAGAGACAGCAAAGGACTTGGAAGAGCAGTTGAATGGAATGGACAGAGTCTTGAAAGGAGGATATAAGATGAACATCAACAAAAGCAAAACGAGGATAATGGAATGTAGTCTCATTAAGTCGGGTGATGCTGAGGGAATTAGATTAGGAAATGAGGCACTTAAAGTAGTAAAGGAGTTTTGCTATTTGGGGAGCAAAATAACTGATGATGGTCGAAGTAGAGAGGATATAAAATGTAGGCTGGCAATGGCAAGGAAAGCGTTTCTGAAGAAGAGAAATTTGTTAACATCCAGTATTGATTTAAGTGTCAGGAAGTCATTTCTGAAAGTATTCGTATGGAGTGTAGCCATGTATGGAAGTGAAACATGGACGATAAATAGTTTGGACAAGAAGAGAATAGAAGCTTTCGAAATGTGGTGCTACAGAAGAATGCTGAAGATTAGATGGGTAGATCACGTAACTAATGAGGAAGTATTGAATAGGATGGGGGAGAAGAGAAGTTTGTGGCACAACTTGACCAGAAGAAGGGATCGGTTGGTAGGACATGTTCTGAGGCATCAAGGGATCACCAATTTAGTATTGGAGGGCAGCGTGGAGGGTAAAAATCGTAGAGGGAGACCAAGAGATGAATACACTAAGCAGATTCAGAAGGATGTAGGTTGCAGTAGGTACTGGGAGATGAAAAAGCTTGCACAGGATAGAGTAGCATGGAGAGCTGCATCAAACCAGTCTCAGGACTGAAGACCACAACAACAAACAACGCTGTTTTGCTCAATGCAGCTAATGTAGGATGGCTACGCAAGTTGCTTGCATTGTTACGCATGGTAACGCCTCTTTTGAAGTAGATAGAAACCTTCTCCTCATCATTCCCCTTCTTGAAATTTATTTGCGAGAAATTTACAGGAATTTTTCAGTGTGATACATATTGTCAGAAAAACATAAAGAGTAGTACAATAGTTTGCACATCATAATAGACGTAAAATAGGCTTTGACATCATGTAAATTACAATTATCAAATATAATAAGTAGCACATGAAATTTTAACATTTTTGTGAAAATCTTATTTTTAGCATACTCGTATAACATGTCCGAAAAATATATGCCCATTGTTGATAGCGATAGCAAAAACACAATCAGCCAAAATGGCGTAGAATTGCGTGATCGAACAATTGAAGTTCAGGCACCATGCATGCCTACTGCAGAAAGTTTAAGCAGATCAGAGATGAGTGTCGCAGGCATGACAAATGATAGTGATGCTCCACAACAGAATGACCTTAACGACACAGTGTTTACAACTGACCAGACAATGTCACACATGTTCCAGAGCAAATACTGCTCGTGAATGAAATATTGGAGTGTGATTCCAATATGAATTTTGACAACACGTTACAAACACCACTTGGTCACAGCACAAACATTAACTTGAAAAGTACAGCTGACAGCAACCACAGTAGTACAACTAACGCACTGCTATGGCAGTTATTATCTAACATAAACTAGAAATTAGATAGTATCAATACAACTTTCAGTGATATGAAACAGATATGAACATGGTAAAACAGCAACAAAAACACTGTTACACAAGATCTAAATACAATGAAACAAGAAGAAAAACAAGTATTCAAGGATTTGCAAGACATGGATGGTCTCACAGAAGTTCGATGACTTAGCCAAAAATTTACGCACTGAAATTGACGAAAAATTGAATGATATGAAAACACAGGTAAAGCATGAAGCACTTTCTGAAGTTAACAGTGACATTACAGAGTTAAAAAAGAAGGTAGATGCCTTTAATGCTCTCAAAAAAATAATAATAATTTTGTACCATAGATAATATTGGCATACTAACAAAACAAGGAGAGATGCACTCTTCATTAGATTAACCTTCACCTGTTTGTCTCTTAAGAGATAGTGGGCGGATGTATTATGAGTTCCACAGAGTTAATACTGTTAAAAAGAAATTTATATTCCAACCATACATTAAAGAAGTGTTATAGAAAATTATTAGGAAGGAAAACTTTATTCGTACATTTATATTCTGTTCATCATTCCACCCGCGCCGAGAAACCTGCATCAAGAGGATCGAAGCAAACAAGAACCAGAGCAGAGGAGGGGCAATACGGAACCAGTACTGTCATACCAATCTCCATACACAATAGAGGTAACAGGAAAAGGCTGTACATAAATTTATTAATGTTAATCTAATAATGTGTTGAATATTGAAGGTCTGTTGATATTAATGCCAACTAAAGTTCACTCAGGATATGAGTAATTTCCAATTTCTTTCCATTATTATTTAAAAATTTATTATTTTAATTATTTAAGCAGCAATTTTTAATCAGTTTGCATTATATATTATATTTTATGCATGTCCCGCATACATGCCCCAGACACGAGGTTTTCAACCCTGAACCATTCAATGGCAAATACAGTAGCCTACGTGGATACTTTGAAAAATACCTGAACAAGACACGCTACTGGACAAACCCAATATCAGAGGCAGACAAATTAAAAATTTTCAAAAGTCATTTACCATCGTACATTAGAGAAAAATTTGTCACAACACCAGAGCACAACACTGAATATTTTCTGCCAGTGCTTGATTCTATCGACTTAATCTATGAGGAAAGACCTGTACCCAATAGAGCAACGGAAAATAAGACACAACAACAACATAGTTATGTAAATGAGTCAGTAAAATGTGATCTAAACACACAGCAAGGATGGTACACACAACACCAAAGTTACATACCCAGAGGTTACGAGTACGGTAACAGGAACGGGGGGGGGGGGGGGGGGGGGGGGGGGGGGGGGGGGAACTATTTAAAAGAAATTTTCAATACAACAGGCGTAATTTCAATGCACAAGCAAATTACAATTCACAATCACAAGGCCCTATGCCAAACATGAATAGAAACAGTCAGCTGCAGCAGTGGCCAACGCACGGCGACAATGCCATGCCTTACGCTGTACCGCAGCCGACCTTTGGACAGCAGAATAGTTGCACAGCAGCTAACAACACAAATTGGCGAAGTACACACACAGTGCAGCTCACTGAAATTACTGCAAGTAATGAACTAAGTCACACTATGCCACCTGAAAACACCAACCTGTCTTAGTTAAGCCCCAGGCTATTGACCTCTTAGGGAATGGGGGCTAAGCAAAACTAGAAACATGTTTCGTAAGGTTTGACAAACAAACTGACATCAAGAATGATTCGTATCAGCACGAGTTGGCTATAGTAGATAAAGTCAAGGAAGAACAAGTACAAGCAATGATCAAGGTGTAAATATTTAACATTGACACACAGTTAGTTTTCGATACAGTTTCAACTACCAACCTATGTCAAATGCATTTTTTTGTGACTTGAAGAAGAGAGGCAAATTCCCTACATTTCCTGTACAAAATTGCAAGGTGAAAACTGCTACAGGCAGTAAGACCAAATTTTTTAGGCATCAGGCACTTATTCCATTACAAAATGAACATTTTACAGTGAAGTGCAACTTTCTTATAATTGACAAACTTATAGTTAATTGTCTTATTGGCATGGACATGTTTAGAACATACAAAAAACAGATTGACATAGGTAATGGTAAATGTCACCTTTTTGTAAAGGATCAGATCTTTTCTATTGATTTAGTCAAAACACCTGATGAAAGTAACAAAAACAAACCAGAGTCGAATGTAGTAGCACAATATTCATTTCCAGTTGTATATTTCACAAACAAATTTGATGCTGAACAAGAAGCAAACACTGAAGTTAGTTACGAAATGGTAGAGCAGAAACTAAGTGAATCACAAGTACTAAATGATTTGCAATGACAAGAACTTTCTAACTTGTTATTTAAGTATGCCAATATTTTCAGTAAGGAGCCAGGAGTAATGAAAGACTATGAAAATAAATTTGAAGTCTATCCACGGGAGACATTATATGTAATGTCATATCCTATTCCATGGGAAAAACGAGAGGCAGTAAGGGAAGAGATCAATCATATGATTAAATGGGGAAATATAAAAACTTCATTTTCACCCTATATTAGTCCAACATTATCAGTAAGCAAACCAGATGGTTCTGTACAATTAGTTCTCAATGCTAGAGGTATCAATAAGATTATAATACCAGTACGCATAAGACCAGGTATACACTCGCGCACACACACACATATCCATCCGCACATACACAGACACAAGCAGACATTTGTAAAGGCGAATGTCTGCTGGTGTCTGTGTATGTGCGGATGGATGTGTGTGTGTGTGTGTGTGTGCTGTGTGTGTGTGTGTGTGTGTGTGTGTGTGTGTGTGTGTGTGTGTGTGTGTGTGTGCGCCAGGCCTCAACCTCTGCTAATTTCAAGTTGCCGCCACTCATACCTCACCTATCTTTCAACAACATCTTTGCCTCTTTGCTTCCGCCTCGACTGACATCTCTGCCCATACTCTTTGCCTTTACAAATGTCTGCTTGTGTCTGTGTATGTGCGGATGGATATGTGTGTGTGTGTGTGTGCGCGAGTGTATACCCGTCCTTTTTTCCCCCTAAGGTAAGTCTTTCCGCTCCCGGGATTGGAATGACTCCTTACCCTCTCCCTTAAAACCCACATCCTTTCGTCTTTCCCTCTCCTTCCCTCTTTCCTGACGAAGCAACCGTTGGTTGCGAAAGCTAGAATTTTGCGTGTATGTTTGTGTTTGTTTGTGTGTCTATCGACCTGCCAGCGCTTTTGTTTGGTAAGTCTCATCATCTTTGTTTTTAGATATATTAGTTGAAAGTGTGATATTCAAGGTTAAATCAACATTAAGAAAGCGAGTGCATGCACATGCGATGGTAGCATCTAGCTCTTAGCCACCAAATTAACCAGTGCACCAGTGCAAAAACCAGCAGTGAGAGAAGCAAACTGAACATTAGTTAGCGTGCTAAATTCTTAGTGTGCTAAATTCAAATATGTAATGGGCTACCATACTATGTATATATCTTTTCATTTCGTGAAGAAACTTAAAATACATAGGATACGCAGACATATCCATTCCATTAAATAAAAAAGAAGCCAACAATAAAGGGCATCAATTCCTACCGGCAAATGTAAAAAAACTGTACTTCTCCATACCACTTCAACGTGCAGTGTAGGGGCAGTCATGTAGGTACATGATGAAAGACCCCCAGGATATCGCTAAGTTAACATTTATTCAAAAACAAAAAATTGAAACACCGATAGATCATAAGCATTAGCAAAGATGTTAATTATGAATGCGCAGTGAGGTGAAGACAAATGGAAGAAAAAACTTAAATATGAAGTATTACAAGTCCTATGTATCATGTGTGTGCATGAATAATAGTATACTGAACAACAGCATCAAGTATTTTTTATTTATTGAAATGGAGTGAAAACCATATAAGGAGGATTTTCTCTATTATGACAAGCATTGGTGTTCTCGGAGTCTGCTGTCTGTAATTACAATTGAAATATAAGCAAAATCTGATAGCCAAGAAAAATTCAAATAAGCACAGAACATTTCTAATAATGCAGTCGTATTATATCCAGCAAAAATGTGTTTTCATATCAATATTTAATAATATTTATTTAGTAATAATATTTTTATTTATTTATTTTTTATTAATACAACACACTGCCTTCTCAGTACTCTGCTCCTCGCATTGATCCTTGTTCACAGCCAAGCAGGTGTAGTGATCCCTCTCCAAACATTCCGTGATGCTGTGCTTTAGCTACTGTGAAACAAGGACTGCCATCTCTTCAAGGATGCAGGTCATTTGTAACAACAGCAACTAATATATAAATAAAAGATCTCAATCACAATTCAGTCCAATTCTCAAAATTACGCTCGTCACACGATCTAATGATGCCTGTTGGTACTATCTCCACTACGGCTCTCACTGCTGTGATTTAGTTGCAAGATAACAATTACAGTCAGTTTAACAGTATTTACTTCACTAGTTAAACATTTCACTCTGGATTAATTTTCTTCCTTGTTTCATTTGAATGTCACCATCATGTTCTAAAGCAGACTAAAAGCTGGTTATGTTTTTAATACGTCAACAGCGACCGAATCTCTCATCTGCAACCCACTCAGAAAATCATTACAGTGTCTCATAACCAAATAAAATATGTACAGACTGGAGTTAAGAATCAAGTTTGAAGGACAAAATTTTCACCTTTGAATGTTACCTTTACTCAAGAATCAGCACAATATTTTTATACAATATTTACACATATATAAAAACTTTTATTGGAAACCTGTTCAAACACAACAAGAGTTTGTATGATGTTAGAATTTAAAGCTATTTCCTCCTGTGTTTCACAAAATTATCAAACTTTAAGCAGCAAAATAGATTGTTGTTGTGGGTAATTTGTAGTTCCTCATGTATACCTTGCACTAGCACCATTCGAATCATTTGTCATTTGTCCGAGCAATATCAATGCTGTATCGAGTGCTACAGCATATCAGGAAATACTGAGCCTGTTCGAGCTTGAGTATTGTTTTCCCAGTCCCCCCCCCACCCTTCCAAATGAATCTTGATGTGTCCTCAGAAGTGAAAGATTATCTGTAAATGTAAGACGACCCCCATATACTCTATTAAACAATGCAAAAATGTTAACATTATCAGTAATAGTTTAATCTGTGAATACAAGATGATCCTGTATTTTTCAAATGACGAATTTGAGAAAAAAATGTGTCTTATAATTGGGTAAATATGGTAGTTATTTTACAATATGACATAGCACCATATTCAGAAAACTTTATGGTAACCACCTTCTCACGAAAGCCCGTGCAATTGTATACCATTTCAATCATATACCACAGTTAAATTTTCATCCCTCATGATGGACTGAATGATTTCTCCTTCATCTGCAGAGACAGTACTACTTGCACTAATGATCTGGGTCTTGGCTCTGTGTCCATCTTGACTTTGATAATGTGTTCACTATGCAATTCATTGTAGTCCATCCACGTTTTTGTTTTCTTACTTATTATTAGACCCATTCTTGCATTATCTCTATTTGATTAGTGTGACCGGAAATCCTTGTCTTTCTATGACCACACTTCCCGACTTCCCACATCATCTAACTTCAACCTACCTACTTCACAGCAAGATGTGGAAATGTAAAATAAATCTGTTTCTTCTTCGCGATTTCTTCTATGCTGTAGATCAGTCCTTAAGTAGAAGTAAGTGATACAGTATAGCATAAAGTAAATAGTTGCCGGCTGTGAAAATGTGTTGCCTGGCATATCATATAAATAAGCAATTGCACTATGAATTCCTACCTGTGCAATAAGATTTCATTTGGTTTGCTTTTGAAAGATTTTTTTTTTTCTAATGAGACATTATTCATTCTGTGTTTTTCTGTTGACTTCCATACAGATCCGTATGTTAGTTTGAGACATACCTTATAAGACTCTCCAGTAAACGTACAGTAGTCCTTGCAGCATTTCTAGAGTCAGCCTTACGCTGAGCTTGGTAGTATTGTGTCAAAATGACATTGGCTTCCTCTGTGAAGGATGGTTGAATGTGCTTGATGATGCAGAAATATGCCTGCAGCTTTTCTAGCTCCCACAAATCACTGGAACTGCATTTGCTCTCCTCAGAAAAGATTCTGACAGGATCCCTCCCTTTAAGAATAAAGCCTGAAACTAGCCTGCAAAAATATTGAGAGACTGTGAAAATAAGCAGGAACATGTAGACATGCACTTACATACAGCTAGCTCTAGACAGGGTCTTTCTGAAAGCTTTGACATTGTGGTCTGAACTTCCTTGCCAGGCACACAACTGCATTGTCAAAAAAAAACATATCACTAAAAGTATAAAGCAAGAATAACTATAACAAAAAAAACTGAGAGGAAACATCTACAACATCGTGTTCTACATTTCCAGTGCTTAGCTGATTACGAGCTTTTCAATATAGTGGTTTATTTTCAATTTCAAAGTGGGTTTAAGTGTGTACTAGTACCATGAGCCATTGCAACTGATGTTTGGGAATTATCTCTCTCCATTGTTAAGTCTGCCAGAAGTAGCAAAGAATGTGCACAATTCTGGTAACGTTAAGTCCTTGGAGGAATATAACCAATTTGATGAGTGAAACCAACAACTCAATGTATAGTTGAGACACTCAGTAAACAAGACTGTGAACATTGCTAGCTTTTGGATGACTGCCTCTTCAGAGCTATTGATTACACATACACACACACATATATATAGACCTGTACAGATATACTGCCCCAGCACTGGAGTTCAAATGGGGTGAGGGGCTGCATGGTGTGAATTTGGTGAGAGGAGGAATGAGATGGGCAGTGGGAGGGAGGGTTGAGGTAGGGTGACTGACATGTGGGAAAGAGGGGCAGCAAGCACACAAAATAGGAATGTGGCACAGGTGAGCAAGTTCTCACCGCAGGCAGAGGGAACTGTGTGTTGCGCACAATGATGTAGAGGTGTAGATTTGCAGTGCAAGTGGGAGTATACCAGGGGCACAAACTATGGAGTGAAGGATGCGAATGCAGGATGAGTGAAGTTAATGTACATTTACACAGGCCGTATCATATAAATTGTATATAGCCACCAATATGGCTCAATAACATTGCCAGGTACAAATACTGCAGCTACAAGTTTAGCAACATTGCTGGCCACTGTGACCTGGCAATATTTGTAGCTATCCATTTCTGGACCAGAACTGCTTACACAGTCCACAATATTGTTACAAACTGGACAAAACCGAACTAGTGGATGTGGGTGCAGCTCTACTCCAGAGTAGATGTGGTGTAAGGATGGATTAAGATATTATATAGATTCAGTAGGCAATGGAGTGCGACTTTCGGAGGGACGGAAAGGATTGTGGGTAGGATGTTCCACATTTCTGGGTGCAATGATGCACAGTTGAAGCCCTGTTGAAAGATACGATTAAGTTGTTCCACACATTAATATTCCAACAGCCTCGGGAACCACTGTAATATGTCATCCATTTCACTATCCAATATTATAATGACTTGGCGTGAACCAAATGGAATGAAAAATGAATTTGAGGGTACTCTATCAAGAAATAAACAAACTGTACTGGATGCTGCAGTCTTAATCTACATCAGAATTTAAAGTGGTCACAGACTAGTGCAGTGCAGGCTCAAAATAAATACCAAGCCACAAGGGAATCAAACTGTTTGCAGGAAATCAGAAATGTATGCTTTGAAAATTTACTTAATAATAGAACATTATATCAGATTAAATTAAGTAACAAGTTCTGGGTTTTGGGAAAATGTAAGGTTAGAAGGAAATAGATAAAAGGAACAATCACATAATAAATGTAGTTGGCAAAAATGCTTTGAAACAGACAAAAAGAAAAGAAAAATCCCAAATGGGAGATGGGGATGGAGTGGGGCTGATGCGATGGAGGGGGAAGAGGGGGGGAATTGTTCAAAGAATTTTTTAAATGTTTATACTATTTAAGAGATGAATTCCAAAACACATAGTTAATCATGGAAATAACCACATTTGTGAATGAACAAGAGATGACGTGTATAGTTTTTTGAAGTATCTTGAAAGGCACAAAGAGAAGATACTGTGTCACTAGAAATGATCAGAACTGGAGGAGGAGCAATACAAAAAGTAATTTCAAAATTATTTACTGAAATTATGTAGGTTACGACAAGTCCCAGACATTGGAACATAGCTCTAATGTTTCTACTTTCCAAGGATGGCGACAAGCAAGACTGAAACACTACAGACCAATCAGCCACCTAAGTGAAATGAACAAGGTATTCACTACAATGTCACCAACCTTGTAGGAAAAATAACAAGGGATTTTTCTTGCAAGTCATTAACAGAACTGCAGAATGTAGCAATGAGTATAACTCAGCACTTTGTCTAGGGTTCATATATTCTGAGAAAGCTTTTTAGCCAGTTTCAACAGAATTTCAACTGAAATCCACTTAGAAAGAAGGTCTGATTCAACCTTTGTTAGTATACTGAGAAGTATATATGTCAATGCTACAGCTTCTATTACCACTCATCATGGTACTGGGTAATTCAAAAGTGAAAGGGGGCCAAGGAATGAGATTCTGTACAGTAGAATCCCTCTAATCCATCACCTTCGAGACCGGGACCATGGTCGGAACGAAAAAAAGGTCGGATTAACTGAAAAATAATATTTATTGCAAAAAATATAAAAAGACATTTAGAACAAAAAATTAAATGATTTAAGAACTAAAAGATGTCTACAGTAATATAAAAAGATGTTTTTTACACAGTGTTAAACAATACATTAACTAAAAAAGTCTACACACACTATAATATGTATTGGTTTTAAAAGGAAAAACGACAAACAAATTACAGTGCTGTACTGTACTTAATAACGTATAAACGATATATACTGTGAACTAAAAAATGTGTATAACATTGTACATAAAAAAGAAATTTTTTAAAAAGAAATAAACTACTGTACGTATAAACTAAGAAATGATTATACTGTATGCATTGTTTTTATAGTAACAACGAAAACAAATTACTTGGAAAAAAAGTCAGTGATACATTTTTGTTTAGCAGATGTTATTCTAGATTTCGCTGCAGTGTCCCTCCATTTTTTTATCCACAAAACGTCCATTGGAGTTTAGTTGGATTCTGCTCGAGGTATTGAAGGGCAATGTCAAAAGTGTTTTTTTGCATCGTTGTGTGAAATCCGGTGGGTTGTCTGTCTTTGCAGTCCGAGTCCTCATTCACAGTTTCCTGGCTAACAGCGGCAACAATCCGGTCGTCATTGAGCTCTTCAAAAGTGTCACAGTCTTTATCACATTTGTTGATCCACTCTTAAACTTCATTGCCAGGGACGTTCAGCTCCAGAGTTTGTATATCTTTAATGATTTCCAGTGCTTCGTCGTTTTGTTCATCTTCGGTACACTAATTTTCAGTCATAACTTGTGGCCAAAGCTTACGCCACGATTTCCGCAGTGTGTCAGGTTTCAGTTCATCCCATGCTGCAGCGATTGTGTAGATAGCATCTTTGATGTTCAGGGATTTCATTGCCTCAAGTAAGTTATGACCCCCTCCAGATTTTTCCAAGATTTAGCTGATATATTTTCTGCGATATCGCCTTTTTAACCATTCGATAATGCCCTGATCCATTGGTTGGATGAGTGAGGTCACATTAGGAGGCAGAAAGAGAGCTTTTACGTCCCCTTTCATCAAATCTTCCTCAGATGGATGTGATGGTGCATTATCCAAAAGCAGTAGAACACAAACAGATTTTTTTGCTTCAAGTCTTTTTCAACTGATGGCACAAACTCGTTGAA
The DNA here is from genome assembly GCF_023864345.2 of Schistocerca serialis cubense. Classification (NCBI taxonomy): domain Eukaryota; kingdom Metazoa; phylum Arthropoda; class Insecta; order Orthoptera; family Acrididae; genus Schistocerca; species Schistocerca serialis. Next base: position 125,139,587 of record NC_064644.1, read on the forward strand.
AAACCAGGATTTAAAAAGGTTGCAGTCCACCCAAGCAGATTTTTGATGATGACCATCACCACCACCACCACCATCATCATCATCATCATCATTTAAGACTGATTATGCCTTTCAGCGTTCAGTCTGGAGCGTAGTCCCCCTTATAAAATTCCTCCATGATCCCCTATTCAGTGCTAACATTGGTGCCTCTTCTGATGTTAAGCCTATTACTTCAACATCATTCTTAACCGAATCCAGGTACCTTCTCCTTGGTCTACCCCGACTCCTCCTAGCCTCTACTGCTGAACCCATGAGTCTCTTGGGTAACCTGCTTCTCCCATGCGTGTAACATGCCCCCACCATCTAAGTCTGTTCGCCCTGACTGCTACACCTATAGAGTTCATTCCCAATTTTTCTTTGATTTCCTCATTGTGGACACCCTCCTGCCATTGTTCCCATCTACTAGTACCTCCAATCATCCTAGCTACTTTCATATCCGTAACCTCAACCTTATTGATAAGGTAACCTGAATCCACCCAGCTATCGCTCCCATACAACGAAGTTGTTCGAAAGATTGAACGGTGCACAGATAACTTAGTCTTGGTACTGACTTCCTTCTTGCAGAAGAGAGTAGATCGTAGCTGAGCGCTCACTGCATTAGCTTTGCTACATCTTGCTTCCAGTTCTTTCACTATGTTGCCATCCTGTGAGAATATGTATCCTAAGTACTTGAGACCGTCCACCTGTTCTAACTTTGTTCCTCCTATTTGGCACTCAATCCGTTTATATCTCTTTCCCACTGACATTACTTTCGTTTTGGAGAGGCTATTCTTCATACCATAGTTCTTACATTTCTGATCTAGCTCTGAGATATTACTTTCAATCGAATCTGCCATCACAAGTAAGTCATCCGCATATGCGAGACTGCTCATTTTGTGTTGACATATCTTAATCTCACCCAGCCAGTCTATTGTTTTCAACATATGATCCATAAATAATATGAACAACAGTGGAGACATGTTGCAGCCTTGTCTTACCCCTGAAACTACTCTGAACCATGAACTCAATTTACCGTCAACTCTAACTGCTGCCTGACTATCTACGTAAAGACCTTTAATTGCTTGCAAAAGTTTGCCTCCTATTCCATACTCATGTAGAACAGACAATAACTTCCTCCTAGGAACCCAGTCATATGCCTTTTCTAGATCTATAAAGCATAGATACAATTCCCTGTTCCACTCGTAACACTTCTCCATTATTTGCCGTAAGCTAAAGATCTGGCCCTGACAACCTCTAAGAGGCCTAAACCCACACTGATTTTCATCCAATTTGTCCTCAACTAATACTCGCACTTTCCTTTCAACAATACCTGAGAAGATTTTCCCCCAAAAACCTGATTAAAGAGATACCTCTGTAGTTGTTACAATCTTTTCTGTTTCCATGTTTAAAGATTGGTGTGATTACTGCCTTCGTCCAGTCTGATGGAACCTGTTCCGACTCCCACGTCACTTCAATTATCCTGTGTAGCCATTTAAGACCTGGCATTCCACTGTATTTGATGAGTTCCGACTTAATTTCATCCACCCCAGATTTTTGATTGCGGTAATAAACTGGCAAGGAAGATAAGTTTATATTTTTGAAAGCCCTTGGCTTCTTAGATTTGCCAATGACGAACAAGGGGAGCTTGTGGGCACCATCTGCATTGCTACAAGGAATGATTGTTATTCTATCTTTTGTAAGTTTTGTTCCTACCACGGATTCATTTGAAGCTGCAAGTGTTTTTGTTGGCAACATTTTAAAGATTGGCCCTGTCTCGTCGATGTTAACACTTGGCAGGGTAACAGTTCATTTTCTTCTACAATTCCTTGAAACTTAACAGAAAACTCCTGAGCAGCTCCGGCATCGGCAGATAGTTTTTCACCAGAAATAGAAACAAATTGGACACCAAGACGAGTTTTCCAACGATCAATTCAGCCTTCACTGACAGCAAATTTACTTTCGGCTTCCAGTTTTTTGTGCAAAACTATTACTTTTTCTTTGAGAATTGGCCCGGATATTGGAGTTCCTTTCCTTCTTGACAAAACGACATCCACAATGCATTATCAAGCAGTTGAAGTTTAGGCTCTTTTAATGTTTTGCGATTCTTCAGAGTGTTTTCACCATCAGTCGTAACTGTATAGGATTCAATGTCTTTCCGATTCTTCCTCCAATCCTTAATTGTCGTAACATCTACATTCAGTTCCTTTGCAATTTTTTGGAGCGATTCTCCTTCGTCCAATCTTTGTAGCACTAGTAATTTTTCATTTAGTGTTTACGTTTGAATCCAGACATGTTGAAAAACAGACAACTGTACACACAATGAATCTACAGTAATAAGTACTATAGAGAACACGGAATTAAGCAAACAATGGCATTTTTTAATCCCAACAAAGGATAAAACTGCACAATAACGTACAGTATAACAATATGCACAGCGACAGACACCGCAACAATGGCCCGACAGGCGTCCAGTCAGTGACAAGTTGGCACAAGCTCGAGAGCCTGAGCATGGTCGGACTAACCAGAGTAACGGACCATTCAAGGTTGGATTAGAGGGGTTCTACTGCATCTTCAAAACTATTCTCATCAGTTCTAGAAGAAATTTTACACTATTACATTGGGTAAAAGAAGACAGAATACATGTGAATGGAACAAACCTGTACAATCTTTGTTTTGATGATGACATTGTACAGTTTTCTTTGAACACAGAACAAGAAATCAAAGAATTTCTTAGTGCAAATTTGAAAGTTTGTCTGAAACCTGTTATAACAAACGGAAATTTGGAAAAATGAAAATAGTTTTCAAAATTTAACTTATCATAGGCATTAAATGGAAAGTGTAGTCTAAAAACACTTGTTTTTGTTTACTGTCTTGACTTTTTATTCTTCCACAAAATAAGATATGGCAGGACAGGATGTAGGAGAACGTGGCACAGGTGCACAACATACGGGTCTTTCTAACATTCAGCATTATCTGGATCACATAAAATTACTTAATATAAATGTGAATTTACTTTCAATACTATTAAGGACAGACAGTAAATACAAGGTTTTCCAAGCAGTGTTCTTGTGCTTTAGAATGTTACCTGTCCCAGTCAGAATTTCTTGAATCTAGAAGTATAAGAACTAGGTCAAAGCGACTTAATAATGGACTCGCCAGTGCTATGTTAATGTTGATTGGCTGCTCGGGGTCGTAATGTCCTTTAGGGTTGGTAGCAGCAAGTACAGTACATCTGGTGTTCAACTTGCACACTAAACCAGCCTGAAATTGAATATAATTAAATAGTTACAAAAGGCTTCAGAAGTGAAACATAAACTTAGTTGCACAATGGAAATATGCTGATAAAAGACAATTTTGGTTCAGGTAACCACATTCTCTGTATTGATAGAACTTTTGTGGGCCCTGCACCTTTCGATGTATGATAGAAAGATAGCAAAAGTTTGGGAGCATATGAAAAATTTGAAGAACACTCTAGCAACATTTGAGAAAAATACATAGAGAAATTTTTCTCAAAGAGGAAAAAGACAGGGAAGAACAAGTACAAATACCAGTAAAGAGAAGAAGTGTAACACTGCACATCTAATTCTGCATACTGCAACCAATCAATTTGGGAATTTACATGTTGGAATATATGACTTCTTTGTTTTTCTCTATAGATTTTTCAGAGTTAAAAAGTATTACCTACCTCCACAATCTAAGGTTAGCTTGGTATGAATGACACTGTTACTGACAGGCTGTTAAACCCCACTCTTCCTTCTTTTTGATTGTTGTTAGATAATCCAGATAATAATAATAATAATAATAATATTTATTCAACATTGAATATACAATCCCTAGAAACAATACAGTTTCAGGACATCATACAGATTATTCTTCTGAATACGTCAGTGTATAAATTACAAACTAAAATTTGTTTGTATTAATAAATTTTACATTTTGATGGATTTTACATTTGGTAGTTGATGGATTTTACATCTAGTAGTAATCAATCACAATATTACAAATACTATTTTTATCAACATTATATTAGTTGTAGGTTACTGAAAACTATGAGCTTGACATATTTATGAAGCACTTTTCATACAGATATAGTACTCGTCTAGGGAATAAAAAGGGTTTTCAATTAGAATTCTTTTTAGCTGATCTTTTAATTTGTTAGTAGGAAGGGTTGTGAGACTTTTTGGTAGGGCATTGGCTAGCTCCAGCCCAGCATGAAGTGCATTTTTTTCTTATAGTATTGCAATTGTAAATGCCACTATTGCTCTCAACTCTGAAAAGATTGTTGACAACAAATTTCAAGAGTAATTTACTCTTGTAGATAATGTCCACATCTGCTTTAGCAAATAGCTGGAAACTGTATTGTTATAGAAAGATGAAAAGTTCTTAGACTAACCCTGAAAGACTTTTTTATGTCAAAATTATATTTTATCTTTTGACAGTCCATTTCTCAGTCAATGCATTTTGACCAATGTTTTTGCGATGAATATATTTTGTCCTGGGAATCAGATTCTGGAAGCCCACTTATTTACATCAGCTACAATTTTTGCATTGGACCCAACATGTTTTCCAGCAACAAACAACATTAGAAAAATGGCTCTGAGCACTATGGGACTCAACTGCTGAGGTCATTAGTCCCCTAGAACTTAGAACTAGTTAAACCTAACTAACCTAAGGACATCACAAACATCCATGCCCGAGGCAGGATTCGAACCTGCGACCGTAACGGTCTTGCGGTTCCAGACTGCAGCGCCTTTAACCGCACGGCCACTTCGGCCGGCAAACAACATTAGATGCAGTAATATGTGGATATCAGATATCCTTTGTAGTTCAGCATTAGTGTTGCTAGCTAATGATGTTTAGAAACTGGCTTCAGTTCTTAGGGACCACCAGAAATTTTCCTTTGGTGAATACCACTAAAAACAGGGTTCACTCTGCTCCACAAGGCCAAATGAGAAGCTAATAGATAACTTTAAAAGCGATCATTTCAGGTTAGGCTTTACCGTGAATGTTACTGATACCAAATGAAACAACAAGTTTACTGTTGTCAGTCACTATTTATATCCACAATGCGTTTTGAACGTTTTAAACGTCCACCATCAGGTGGATTTACAAGTGTTAGTAGGACATGTGTGTGTTGTGTTACAACATTGGGGTAACTTGTGGCACTGTCTAGTGGAGAAACAAAACCACTACTTCAGAATGTGGTTTTAGGGAGGTTTTTGACTAAAAATTAAACATACAGTATATCTAAATGTGAAACTCAAACAATTAAAGACCTCCAGTGGTTCTATGTTCCTATCTCTGTCGTAATTCATCAAATGTAAACTGTCATACTTAAAGAATATTTAGCAAAACAACACAAGTATTTCGTAATAAGTTTCAAAGGATTTTGGAGATCTTTGTGTGAGTTGATGAATACATGCGTCAGAATAAATATTTCAAGTGGCATACAAATCCTATTCTGTCAACTTTATATAGCTCAAAATTTCATACTCATTTGTATATTCAGGTGACCTGTCGCAAAACATAAGTACAATAGTTATGTTGCCAACAGTGGTACAATTATACATAAATAGCAAATTTTGCTGGGATATCAACAATATAGGAAAAGACAAATAGCTCCTTACCATAAAGATGGCATGTTAAGTTGCAGATAGGTATAATTAAAAGCACTTACATGTAAGCTTTTGGCCACGGCCTCTGTCAGAAAAAGAGAGACAGACACACACCATTAATTCACACAAGTCAGCACACCCTATCCACACATGACCACCACCTCCGGCAGCCCAGACCAGAATTTCTGTCATTTAAGATGGATTCAGGTTGTGTTCTATGATGATTGAATATTTGGAATGTTTCAAGAATGTCTAATTTTTTTGCGTTTGGGTTGGATATGTAACATACTGATACTTATGTTGCTGAACATGGTGTTTCTTTTCGTGCCAGTGATGTGTGGTACTTTTTGTTTCTTAGTGCTGCCACGAGTTCTTCAAATCTAATCTCAAATGATCCACCCGTATGGACTATGTAGAAATAGTCACAGTCCAAACATTCCATTTTGTATACATCTGTATGGTGAAGTGGATTCTGTGTGTTGCTGTTGTGAGGTAACTTCTACTCAAACTTGTTGTCAGTGGTCAAGGACATGTTTATGCCTCTTCACTTGAAGACATTGGTAATCTCATATGAATTTGTTGGGATTTGAGTTTTAAATGGAAATGCTGTTCCAGTTTTAAACTAAATAACAAACTTTTATTAGTTCACAGAATGAAAGTAACACGATTAGTCTCTGAACCACCTCAACAAGTACTCAGAAGATCTTCTCAAGTACCAAGAATAAAGAACATGGATGAACATGCGTCCTAGCACACTGAAGATTCACAAGAACTAGAACCATCAACTTTGGAAGAAGCATTGCAATCTAGGGACCAGCAGAAATGGACTGAGGCAATTCAGGAAGAATTAAAGTCAGAATCAGAAAATCAAATGTGGGAATAAGCAATCCTGCCTCCAGGCAAAAAAGCTACATATGACAAGAGGGTCTTTAAGACAAAGAGAGACTTACAAGGACACATAATCTGTCATAAAGCTCGTCTGGTAGTTAAGGGATGTGCACATGTCAGAAATATGGACTATGAAGAAACTTATGCGCCAGTGATATGATACAATTCACTCAGATATTGGATTTAGTTTAGCTGCTAAATTTAACTTGGACTTCGATCATTGGGATATAGTGACAGCTTGTTGGCAAGCTAACTTAAAAGAAGAAATTTATGTCAAAATTTCCACAGTTGACTACATGACAAAGATGGTTAAATACGAAGGCATTAAAAGATTTAAGAAAGCAGTCTACAGACGTAAAAAGTGACGTTTCAATTGGAACATTTAACTAGACAAAGCTCTATTAAGTCTGAATTTCAGTAAATCCACAGTTTACACTTGTGTTTACCACAAAAATGACGGAAGCGATATATTCATTTTGGCAGCATATGTAGGTGACATGCTAATTTTGTGCAACAATCGGCAACAAAAAATTGCATTTAAGGAGAAATTAAAAGAGCACTTTAAACTAAAAGACCTTGGAAATGTATCCAATTGTATAGGAATCCAAGTAACAATAGATCACAAGCATGGACTTTTATGGTTGGATAAGACCTATTATATAAATCAGATTTTACAAATATATAACATGGAAGATTGTCATCTGGTATCCACACTGCTGGACAGATAGCCTAATGTATGTTCAACTAGGTACTAGACCAGATCTAGCAATGCAATTGGAGTGGTGAGTGAGTTTAACACTAACCCACGATTACCCCACTTGCAGCTGTAAAAAGAGCCCTTCAGTATCTAAAAGGAACTAAAGATTTCAAATTAAAATTTTCTAAAGACGAGGGCCATGACATCACAAGATACACTGATGCTGACTGGGCTAGGGGCACTGCAGATAGAAAATTGACCATTAGTTTTTTTCTTTTTTTCTCAAGGTGCAGCAACAGCAGAAAACAACCAACAGTAGCTCTCTCGACAACAGAAGCAGAGTACACAGCATTAGCTTCTGCATGTCAAGAAGCACTTCAGGCTGCAACAGCTGCAAAGAGAAATATCTCCTTTTCCAAATGAAGGCCCGATTAAATTGTTTTGTGACAACAAAGGTGCAACTTATCTGTCAAAGACAAGCAGATACAAAGGCTGCACTAAACTCATTGACACCAGATATCATATCATCAGAGGAGAAACTGTTTCAGGAGAAACCACAGTGGAGCAGATTTCAATGAGATGAATGCTCACAGCCGAAGAACCAGACATCATCAACTAATCCAAGGATTTGCACTACGAAACTGAAGCGCTGAGAGGCATCACTTCTAGTGGGGGTGTTGAAAATTTAGAATCAATGCCTCTGCTAGAACATTCATCTTTGGTGCAATTGCTATGGTCACGTTCATATACATACTCTTTTGCGTTATTTTTCATTTTGAGTCTAATTGTGTTACTTTCATTCTGTGGACTAATAAAAGTTTGTTATTTGGTTTCACATGGAAAGGGCATTTTCATTTAAAGCTCAAATCACAAGGCATTATTTTCTTTTTGTTTTTTTGTGATGTGATTGGTTTGCCACTATTGAGTGTTTTAAGGGTGTTTACTATGGAATATTTATAGCCATTTGCAATAGCTATTTATTTTATTATTTCAATTTCTTGTTTACATTTATCTTCAGAGAGCAGTAGTTGGATAGCTCTGTTGACCATATACTGGAATATTGCCACTCTGTGGGGGCTGTGGGGTGAGAGAAGCAGCTCTGAATGGTCGTGTGTGTTGTGATAGGCTTCCAATAAATTTCAAATTGGTGCCTATTATTCTTGTTTTAATGGTGCGGTATAAAAAATTTACACTATTGGCGGCTTAGTATTCAACTGTGAACTTCATATTTTCATGGGAGTTGAATAATTGGTGCAATTTATTGCTGTCATCTTTTGTGACATTGATTAAAATGATGGTATCATCTGCATATCTGTAGTAGCAGATGATATTTTTGTGAAGGTAGTGATTGTAATTTAGAGCTTCATCTTCTAAATTGTTTATAAATGTTTCAGGTAACAACCCGGAAACATTTGAGCCCATTGCTAGGCCAGCTGTTTGTTTGTAGAGTTAATTGTTGAATTTGAAATAGTTGTGTGAGAATGTGAATTCCAACAGGTCCATTAGTTCAGTAATGCGAGTGGAAGGTTTTTAAGTTGGCAAAAATTATCTGTAGTGTGAGATCTACTGGTACAGAGGAATAAAGGTTTTGTATGTCAAATTAGGCAAGTGTGGGTCCATAAATTCTTCTGTGTTTTTAAGTGAACTACTATAATCAAATGTGTAATTTTCTTTAAGAATTTTGGAGAGCTTTCTGCTGAATTTGAATGTTGAGCTGTTCCCACAATTCACAATAGGCCTCATAGGAGCCCCATTTTTGTCTTTGGGTATGCTTAAGGTAAGTTGCTTGTGGGTTCATTGCTACAGTGTTTCTTGAATAGTGAGTAGAAAGTTTATGTTATTTGAGATGTATTTAATCTCTTTTTGTATTCTGGTTGTTGGATTTTATAGTATTTCTGTTATGTTGTTGGCCTGGAAGAAGTCTAAAGTTTTTTCTATGTATGTTGCTCTGTTCATTACACCAGTAGTATTACCCTAGTCAGCTCTTACAATTATTGCATTATCTGTATTTAATTTAGGTGTGAAGCCTTCTTCTCTTTTCTTGTTTGGTGGGAAAGCAGAGATTTTGCAATCTCCTTCTCAATAATGTTGATTTTGTTGCAGGCTGCTATTCTGTCAGTTTTCTTCTCAAAGGCGAGAGTTCAAAGCTGTGAAACACTAGTGATAAGGTTCTCTGAGTTCTTCTGGTCCAACTGAACTTGAATGTGGTGTTGTAATTCTTTGCTGAATAGTGCCTCTTCCTCTGCAGTGGATTTTATGTCAGGGTCGTTGAGGAAAGGGGTACAGAATGTCAGTTTCTTTCAGCTGTCTTGGTTCAGTTTTGGGAGGTAACATTTTTCGTAAGAGTAGCTAGTTTTTTCATATGTGTGGCTTTTGTTTCCTGCACAATGAATTCAGTGTATTTTACAACTTTTTCAAGTAATAGAATAATATTCAATGAAGCAGCTTTCCCAACTGTACTCTGCTCTATAAAGCTGTGTATCATACATTTGTTTTTTTACTGTAAATTTCCTTCAATTTGCTTTTCACCTGTAGTTTTTGTGCATTTTCCAATGATATCTTTGCAGTTGCTGGATCTGTTCTGACATCAATCTTGATATAATTTGGAATGATGTTTCCAGAATCAAATTTTCACTCTGCAGTGGAGTGTGTGTTGATTTGAAACTTCTGGAAAATTAAAACTGTGTGTCGGACCGAGACTCAAACTTGGGACCTCTGTCTTTCATGGGCAAGTTTGGAAGGTAGGAGACAAGGTACTGGCAGAAGGAAAGCTGTGAGAAAGGGTCATGGTCGTGCTTAGGTAGGTCGGTGGAATGATGTTATTTCTGAGACAATTTCAGTAGAAGTGAATGTGCTGTGTGTCATCGCAAGCTTTTTTGATGTGTTTTTGTACTCAAAAATAGCCTCGACTGCGGACATTTCAGGTTAGGCTTTACCATGACTGTTATTGATATTGACGGAAACAACAAATTTACGGTTGAGATGTGATTCTGTGCTACTCTTTAACTTAGCACTACCATAGCACTAGAGAACATCGTTCGGCAAATGCCAACAAATCCAAGAGGGGCAATATTTAACAAGCAGGTCAAGGTAGTGGCATATGCTGTGATGTAGCATTATTTTCAAAGAATATCAAAGCCTTAAAGGAAAATTGTGCTACATTGGAAGCAGCAGTGCAGAAGTCAGGACTGGAAGTTAATATAGATAAAACAAAGTATATTACGATAAGAGATAGATACGATGGGGATAGAGGAGAGACTTCAATAAAAATAAATAGAAAAGAGTGGAAAAGTTTAAATAGCTAGGCTCAATAATAACAGAACATACTGGGTGGTCATAATTAAACTTTTTCTATTTAACACGTTATAATACAGAAATTAATTGCCATTCGAGTACCAAACTTGGTAGCATTAATGGCAAGGACATGGGGCACCTGGTGGCCACAGTTGGAACTTGATTGTGACACTGTGACACACGGAAATCATGCACCCCATACTTTGGGCATTAATACTACCAAGTTTGGTACTTGCATGGTAATTAGTTTCTGTGTCATAACCTGTTAAATAGGGAAAGTTTAATTATAACCATCTGGTACAAGAATAACAGCAGAAATTTAAGAAAGTAGGCATATAGGAAGTGGAAACCGATATTATTTGTTGCAGAAAATATTCAGGTCCAGAAAGGTTAGTAGGAACACAAAAATCAATTTATTTGACTATATTAAGACTTATAATAGTGTGTAGATCAGAAGGCTGGGTGATTACCACAAAGGACGAAGGCTGCTATTGAGATGGAAAAGGAACAGTTGTACAGTACATGCTGGGTGCTGGCAATGTTTTGCTGTCAGAGTTTACATTAATATATATTGTGTTAAAGTGTGGGAAGTAATATACCAACTAAACAGCAAAATGGAAGCAGACAGATGGACACTAATGAAAAAGTCGCCCATACTGTCGCAAGCCAGAACCCAGCATTATGCTAAAAATAATTATGTAACCTCCAGAAACCATCTTAAGATGAATCTGAAAAGGTTCGAAAACCGGTTCATGGGGAAAAAAAACATAATTATTCAAAAAAGTGACTGGTTGCTGTTTTATGCAACTTATTTACAATCAATTACCACTCATGGGTTCTAAAATATCCGTAGTGGACAAGCTTAATAATCTGAGAAAGATATTTGGAGCGATGAGAGAGGAAGGAAACTGGAGAATAAGGACAAATGCAGAAAAATGGACACTTTTTGGACAGATGAATATTGTAGTGAAAATCAAGCAAGGAAGAATAGGATAGGCTGGACATCTACAGAAAGTCCCAGAAACTTGAAGTATTAAGGAAGTGTTTCTAGGAAAGACTGAAAGGAGAAGGAGAACATGAAGAGCCAGGATAAGGTGGCTTGAAGATATGGAGGAGGATCTTAAAAGCAATGGGAGTTGGGAGCTGTAGAAGGAAAGCAGTGGGCAGAGAAGAATTGAGGCAGGTGACAAAGGAGCCCAATGTTCTACAAGGGCTGTAGCACTGACCAGCCAGCCGATAATTTACACAACATGTCAAAAACATAAATGTTCCTGATGGAGCCACACTTGCCTCATTTGTCATACAAAATCTTTATTCCTCTGTACCAATGGATCTCATGCTACTGATAATTTATGCCAACCTACAAAAGCACAAAAAAAAAAAAATCTGTTCCACTCACATCACTGAACTGATGGATCTGTTGGAATTCACATTCTCACACAACTATTTCAAATTCAACAATTAACTCTACAAACAAGCAGATGGCCTGGATTGTTATCTGAAATATTTATAAACAATTTATAAGGCAAAGATCTCAATCCAATCACCCATTCCTCAAAAACATCATCTACTACTACAATATATAAATGATACCACCACTTTAATCAATGTCACAAAAGAAGTCTACAACACTACACACTACCATCCACAGCTCCTCCTGACACCCCACAGCCCACAAAATGGCAGCATTTGGGTATATGATCAACAGAGAAATCCAATTACCACTTTCTGAAGATAACTATAAACAAGAAATTGAAATAATAAGACAAACAGCTAATGCAAATGGGTATAACAACTCCATAGTAGACACCCTAAAACACTCAATAGTGTTCACATCATAAAAAACAAAAAGAAACTAACATCTTTCAAAAAATATCATTCCTGGGTAGTATTTCACAGAATCCGCTTCACCATACAGGTTTGTACAAAATTAAATGTTTGGACTATGACTGTTTCTACAAAGGCCAGATAGGTAGACAAATTTAGATTAGATTCAAAGAACACATAACAGCAGTAAAAAACAAAACCACCCGCATGAAACAAAACATCATGTCAACAATGCAAGTATCAGCATTCTACATATCTAACCCAAAGACAATAAACTAGACATCCTTTAAACACCCCAAACATACAGACAACAAAGTAAAAAACCTGAATCCATTTTAAATGACAAAAATGAAAACATTTTCAATAGCTTGATCTACGTAACAAGAGCCTGCATTATTAAATTTGCAATGTGCACATGCCATCGCCGACCCCCCCCCCCCCCCCCCCCCCACACACACACACCTCTCCATGCTCCCCTTCATATTCAGCATAAATAATTAGTTATGTTACCCTGACATTCCCCAAAGAAATAATTGAAATGCTTCATTTACAAATATACCATCACACCGCTCCCTGTCAACGTAAGTCTGTATGTGTACTATTTAACAGCATAAATTGTGTATCTATCTGCATATTTTTTAAAGCATTCTGGAATGCTGTTTTGCTATATACTCTTTGTGCTTCAAGATAATGTTTCTGCTTTGCAATATGTTCTTTGCATTTAATAGTTTCCAGACACCTCCTCTGCTTACAAAGTATGACAGTTTACATGTGATGTATTACGACAGAGAAAGGAGCCTGTGACCAATGGAGGTATTCTGGCTGTTGAGACACTTGTCCCACTGTGACACGAGGCAGTGAATGGCTGTATCATAAAATTCCTGGAGCTGCGATGTTAACCAGCTCCGGACATACAGCTGGACTTCATCATCCGAGGTGAATCGTTTGTCCCTCAGAGCTTTTTTAAGGGGACCAAAAATGGTGTAATCACAGGGAGAGGGCTCCGGACTGTAAGGAGCATGGCCGAGGACCTCCTATTTGAATTTCTGCAGGAGTGCTTCGACTGTGTTTGCCATATGAGGCTTTGCATTGTCATGGAGCAGAATGAGCCCATGAGTGAGGTTGCCTGGTCGTTTCAATTTGATTGCTTGGTGAAGGATGGTCAAGGTTTGCGAGTAACGCTGAGCATTTACTTTTGTCCCATGCTGCAGGAAGTGAATCTCAAGAGGGGGGGGGGGGGGGGGGGGGCATCTTGGTCAGAACATCGGCATAACCTTTCCTGCACTCGTATGGATGGCCTTGGCTTTTTTTGATGGTGGTGACCCTGGATGCTTGCACTGGAGACTTTGTCGTTTTGATTCTGGTTCGGAGTGAGGTGACACCACGACTCATCTCCAGCCAATGCATTCCCTTCCTGAGCATAGCGCTACAGATGAGCAAGACAGTGGGCCATTCGACATTCTTCCTGGTGTGGTTGAAGACTGTGGGACACCCTTTGGGCAAACACTTTGCACACATGCAGTCATTCCTTCATGATGGTGTGAACACTTCCGAAGCTCAATCCGACCATGGCAGCTATGGCTTTCACTGTCACCTGGCGGTCCTGGGTAATGAGTGCATCCACCAACTGGACGATGCCATCGGTAATGCAGTGTGGTGCTCCAGACTGTGCATCATCGGCTAATGACACCTGTCCTTCCCTGAAGTGCTTGTGCCGTGCCTTGACCCTTGCAAGGGACATGCAGTGTTCGTCATATACTTGTGACATTCATCAATGAATGTCTGTTCCTCCTACTCCTTCTGCTATCAGAAAATGAACAACACCTCTTTGCTTTTCTTTTGACACCTCCATGTCACTGTTTGCAATGTGACTGGCAGCGTTGGACGATTGAAGCATGCTGCTGCTATAGTTCAATTGTTTTATCTTGGCGGCTCGCGCATGCCCGCCCAGACGCTGGAGATTGCTGCGTTGCCAGTTGCACACGACGCACACGCCAATAGAAGCAGCGCCATAGTATAGCATAGTTCGCAAGCTTACGTGTAGGGGGGAGCACGCAGTTCATGAAGTAAAGCCACCACGGCCGCATTAACCCTTTCGCTGCCACAAAGACGTGCTCCCTGCATTCCGCGCTGTGGGCGATTTTGTCACTGCACTGCTCGCCTGTGCAGACACATTGTGTTCCAACAGCTTTGACACTCTTTATCATTCGATTCCACAAAAACTATTTGGCTCAAAAATTAGATTTTTACCTATCTTCTTGACTGATACCTTTCCCCCATAAATGACTTAATTTTGTTTCGATGTTCAACGCAGTAATTATGCAGCATTAAATATAGTAAACCTCTGCACGAAATTTTGAAGAGTTTGCAGAGGTAAAAGTCCATAGAGTATACTTTCCGTATGGTCGATTTTAGTTGCCAGAATGTTGAGAATGAAATGTGGACAAGATACCTATATATTTCATTTAATTTAAGTACCACATAAGTGTCATATGTAATATTGAGAAATATTCCACCTTTCGCGACTGTAACAAAAGTTTTACTTACACTGGGCACGTTTGGCTTTATTTTAAAGCACTTCAATCAATCAAAAGGAAGTAGACAAAATACATTAAACAAGACTGTGGACTTACAAAAACATTAGGACTTGAATATACCGTCTGTCAGTGAAGTGTTCAGAGCTATGTCAAATATAATTTTGTGTGTGGCACACACAAGCAGCATTTATTTGCTAAAACACTGATGAACCAACACAAACATTGAATATTGTGCTACCGCAGCACAAAACTACGAAAGGTGACTTGGCAATGGAGGACACAAAATACAGTCCTCTTATGATGCTTCAAAAGAGAGAAACGCGTCTGGTCAAATAAGTCGCTTATTACAGTTGCACAAGAGGGATATATTTCAATACCATTGGTAAAACTCCGACTGTGGAACAAAAACAAGAAATAGAACATGAATATCATTGTGTATGTGCCATACCTTTCACCGATGGAAGTGCTTTAAAATAAAGCCAAACGCGCCGTGTGTATATAAAACTTTTATTACAGTCGCGAAAGACGGAATATTTCTCAATATTACATACGACACCTATGTGGTACTTAAATTAAATGAGATATTGTTATACAGTAAATATTATTTGACATTTAGGTATCTTGTCCACATTTCATTCTCAACATTGTGGCAACTAAAATCTACCATACAGAAAGTATACGCTATGGACTTTTACCTCTGCAAACTCTTCAAAATTTCGTGCAATGGTTTACTACATTTAATGCTGCATATCAAAACAATAATGGAATGTAGTCTAATTAAGTCGGGTGATGCTGAGGGAATTAGATTAGGAAATGAGGCACTTAAAGTAGTAAAGGAGTTTTGCTATTTGGGGAGCAAAATAACTGATGATGGTCGAAGTAGAGAGGATATAAAATTTAGGCTGGCAATGGCAAGGAAAGCGTTTCTGAAGAAGAGAAATTTGTTAACATCCAGTATTGATTTAAGTGTCAGGAAGTCATTTCTGAAAGTATTTGTATGGAGTGTAGCCATGTATGGAAGTGAAACATGGACGATAAATAGTTTGGACAAGAAGAGAATAGAAGCTTTCGAAATGTGGTGCTACAGAAGAATGCTGAAGATTTGATGGGTAGATCACATAACTAATGAGGAAGTATTGAATAGGATTGGGGAGAAGAGAAGTTTGTGGCGCAACTTGACCAGAAGAAGGGATCGGTTGGTAGGACATGTTCTGAGGCATCAAGGGATCACCAATTTAGTATTGGAGGGCAGCGTGGAGGGTAAAAATCGTAGAGGGAGACCAAGAGATGAATACACTAAGCAGATTCAGAAGGATGTAGGTTGCAGTAGGTACTGGGAGATGAAAAAGCTTGCACAGGATAGAGTAGCATGGAGAGCTGCATCAAACCAGTCTCAGGACTGAAGACCACAACAACAACATCAAAACAAAATTAAGTCATTTATGGGGGGGAAGGTATCAGGCAAGAAGACGTGTAAAAATTAAATTTTTTGGCCAAATAGGTTTTGTGAAATCGAATGATAAGTGTGTCAAAGCAGTGGGAGCACCATGTGTCTGCACAGGCGAGAAGTGCAGTGATGACAGAATCGCGCACAGCGCGGAATGCGGGGAGCACGTGTCTGCAGCAGCGAAAAAGTTAATGACGAGGCAAAGCACCAGAAATTTCATTCAAACGAATAAAATTCGTGAAGTAAGGCACTCCAATATTGTTTTTAAATAAAGAAAATATTAAGCACCGCACAAGGTTTGAACTCATAACCTTTCACTTGGCAGCCCAACACCTTAACCGTTCCGCTACCTCAGCTCATCGAACAGTGTAACTCCATAAGGACTGTAACACCTCACGCAACTACTTATAAACACTGTTGGTATGACTATGAATTACTCACGCTTCGTCGAAGTACAATAGGAAATAAACAATTACCGCTGTTCTTTATTGTGAAAAAGCAGTTCGTGAGATTGAAACAAACATCTTTCCTTGCTATCGCCTGAATTAGGAGTCTTATTGCTTGTTTGGTTTAATTAATTAATAGAATATGAAGCAATTGGTATAAAGAATGCTTTTTCCAAACTTTCTGTAAAAGAAAGTCTGCTATCAAGACATTGCTTTCGTTCTATTACTTTATTTATGACTGAACGTTTCTAAAACTGAAGACACTCGTCTGTGCTCTGCACTGCTGTCGAGATCTGGCAACATCGTTCTCTGTTCATTGGCTGACTGTGTTTTGTGACGTCAGATGCGCAGAACGAACCTAAATTCGGCCGCCAAGATATATGACGCGCACTTTAGCTCTGTATAGTCACCTGACGTGCATGATTGCCCTCTAGTGATGAGCTGTGAACTTCCACGCTCTGGTCAGAACCACACCTCGTTACACACACCAGAATATTACCCTCCTGTCACTGGTTTGCGCATTCCAGGCTCTGGCTCTTTTCTTTTTGAACGCCCCTTATACATTTAGTTTTTAGTCAAAATCCTCCCCAAAACCATGTTCTGAAATAGCGGTTTTGTTTCTCCACTAGAAAGTGCCACAATATACCTCAAATCATAACACAACACACACTTCATATTAACAAACATAAATCTACCTGATGATGAAGGTTTAAACCTTCAAAACGTGTTGTGGATATAAATAAACAGTCCTTGGCAACAGTAAACTTGCCGTTTCATTCGCTACTTTATAAAATAACAGTTAAACTGACACAGAAGCTGATGAAGTGGTACCAAATTGATTGGCTTGCACCAGCCTGGGATACCGCACAACATTTTTGGTGGAAATCAATTGGGGCCAAATCAGATGATTGTATGAATGAACTCTATGTTCAAATGGTTCAGTGTTCCAATGATCAAAATACCTTTCACTGTTCTGATGATAGATCCCCCCCCCCCTTTTTCTTTTTTCTATTGCATTCCAGACTTCTCACTTTTTTTCTCAAACAGTTGATATTGGCCAATTTGTTTCTAGTAGATGAACCATAATTTGTTTTTGGACTAGTGTCACCATCTTCTGCCAATCATTTTTACTATTACTACTATTCTCGTATGAACTAGTTTGTTCCATCTTGCATCCAAATTAACTAACCGGTATTCTAAATCAGCTGTACCATTTTCAAAACTTTACAAAAACTGCCGAGAAATTTACTCACACATTTTTTGTGACATTCAACAAATGGAACAACCTTCTTGCAAGTTTTTATTTTTTATCAGCTAATTCTTCATTAAAGATACACTGATAATTTTGCCTGATACGCTGCTGGCATCAGCTATGTTGTACATCTGTAACCATGAATCAAATTTATGATACTGTCCAGACTCTTAATGTCATTATTTGTACTCGCAGTGTTGGTATGACCCTCATACAAATCATCTTTACGAGAAGCCACTAGGTAAAGTAAACACACACACACACACACACACACACACACACACACACACACACACAAAGTGACACATACATGGCCACTGCCAACTCTGGGTGTCATGGCACAATTGTGTGCTGTATGTAATTTTAATATTTAAGAGATTTACACTTATTTTTAATTATTGACACTACTCGAATAAGTGTAGGGAGGGATATGGTGGGCAGAGAAGAAAGTGTTCAGAGGCAGAGGCAGGAGAGGAGAAGACGGCTTTAATCATCTGATCATCAGTAGCAAAATGTTAAGGTAAGCCTGAAGGTTGTTTTGAACACTGAAGCCCTTCACTAAGCAGAATCTCACTGGAGATAAAAAAACCTTGCCTTCTTCCAAAATTTTAACTTACCAACCCAGAGACTTATAGGGGAACCTACAGCTTCACAAGGACCCCAAACTACAGTACAACATGGCATTTTTTCACACTCTAATTATTTTCAAGGGACATGTTCTAGGACTGACCACGAGTTGCATCATAAACCTTACATCATCCCAACTGCGAGCCTAGTTTCTTTACCACTGCCCACATTACATGACAAGAGTTAAGGGAGGGGAAGGGAAGGGAAGGGAAGGGAAGGGAAGGGAAGGGAAGGGAAGGGAAGGGAAGGGAAGGGAAGGGAAGGGAAGGGAAGGGAAGGGAAGGGAAGGGAAGGGAGAGGAGGGGAGAGGGAGGGAGAGGTAGCAGAGGGGGAAGAGGGAAAGAAGGGGGAGCCTGCCTGGGAAGAGGGATGGGAAGGGGGAGATGATTACAGCACATAGATTGGGATATGTATCAGAGCGAATATGCCCATTTTTGTGCAACTGTACTGGTATTAGAGCCATTTTCTCTAAAGTCTGCATAGAACATACTAGTAGTCTCTAATTATTACACCTGTTGGAAACATGCTACCAAGTGGTGAGGTACTTTGCATTTGAGTCTGTCATCAAGAAACCGACATCTACAATAAGATTATTAACTCCCTGTAGGGAAGGATCATCAGATTTAAAATAAATGTTTCAGCACACGTTCTGATGAATTGACATTTTCATCTTTAGGTGTACTCATGTTAAGTGATGCCCTATTTAAGTCAGCTAATCATACCACCTTACAACCACCCATTCATTTCATCTTTCATCCCTTGTTTAAATGTTGCATCTGTTCAAGTACGTATAATATGAGTAGGAGTAGTTATTTTCAAACAATACTTTTATTTATAACTAATTAGAATAACTAATATAATTTATACTTCACTGGCTAAAAATTGGCATTAACCAATTTTTGTTACAGAGTAAAAGGAAATGGAATATCATTTTCTTAAGTACTTGCCTTAGCTACACTGATTGTCTGCTGTTCCATAGCTTCATGGATGCTAGCACGATCATGTTCCCTAATGGAATTAAATTCATCAATGCAGCAAATTCCTCCATCAGAAAGAACCAAAGCACCAGCTTCCAGTTGCCATTCTCCATTCTCCTGATGGAGTAATATACAAGTATGGATAACAGAAAATTCATAAAACATTGGTTCACAAACATAAATTACATAGAGATAGTGACAGAAATAATCTGGTGATTGCATGTACTTCTTCTTTGCTGAGCCCACAGCCTCTGTACAGTTATAATATGACTGTCAAAATTAGCTCCAAACTGTTTATTTCTTGACAACAGCACAACAGCTTATCGTGTAGTTACGTAATCAACAAGAAATAAACAACTTACAGCTCATTTTGCCAAAAGTATAATGAATATTTCACATGCTGCAAGATCAACTTTGCTACAGATCACAACTAGGAAAGGAGAAATTGTCTACAACTGTTGAACACATTATATGTTGAAATTTGTTTGCCAGAGCACATTCAAATGGCAGATTTTAATGAGAGTGATTTGTAAAAAAGAGGGCACAAAAATGGAAAAACTATCTGCATTAGATTTCCTGAATTTGACTTTGTCATTGTTGGCTTCCTGGTTACCCCCTGCATACCATGACTCCTTCTGATGGGCTTGCTAAATTTTTTAAAAATATATTCCTTCACACCCTAATTATTAACTACTGCCTACATTCATTAAACAAAGTGAGGTAGGCCTAAATGAACAGATTGCATTATCTGAAGATAAGGAATTTGAGCTTTCTATGGTTAAGCTGCCTGAACTAAACTATATAATTATAAATGTATACAGAGCACCAAGTAGTAATATTCCAAATTTTATGACCAAATTAGAAGTTCTGCTGAATAGTGTCAGCTCATTAAATATGAGAATAATACTTTGTGGCGATTTTAACATTGATTTATCAAAAAACAGTAATGCTAAACTTGATTTGTTAAACATGACCAAATCCTTTAATACGATCCCCACAATACACTCTCCAACAAGATCAACAGAGCATACTGATTCAATAATTGATCAAATCTTCATAACTGATACTGGTTACAAATTCACTGGGATACAGTGACCATGATGCTCAGCTACTGAGTGTTGGCATGGAAAATAGTAAAATCAGCCCCAAAAAAGTATTTCAAAGAAGAAACTTTTCAGAAGACAATATTAGGATTTTTAACTTCCTATTAGCTAAGGAAAATTGGGACAGTGTTTACATGCAAACAACTGTTGATAATATGTTCTTAAGCTTACATACTTATTACTTTAATACAGCATTTCCTTTTGAAACAAAAACTTCAAGCAATCAAAATAGAAAGTCGTGGGTAACAAAAGGAATCAAAATTTCTAGTGAGAGAAACAGATTTCTCCAATATTGCTCCAAAAAATACATAGTCACTGAAGAATTTTCTGACTATTGTAAAGCCTACAAAAAAACTTATCTTAGAGTGATTAGACAGGCAAAACTTTTATGGAATGACAATTTCATAAGAAACTCTTCACACAAAATGAAAGCTATGTGGAAAGTTATTAAAAAAGAAACTTGTTGTTCAACACCTAAAAAGGAAAACATTTCTCTAACACTTAATGACTCTAAGGTCACAGATCCATACACAGTTGTAAACAAGTTCAATGAATATTTCACCTCACTAGCAGAAGATCTCATTCAAGCAAACTGCAAGGTATCGTTCTTCAATTCCACCAATACGTCAAACAGCACTAATGCTACAATGTTTGTTTATGAAACAAACCCTGATGAAATTAGGAAAACAATAAAATTGTTACCCAATAAAATCTCTAGTGGCTATGATGAAGTACCTGACCTCATATTAAAGGTGTGTGCTCCCCATATAGCAAAGCCATTACAACCATCTACAACCAATCATTAAAAACTGGCATTTTTCCAGATGCTCTCAAAATAGCTAAAGTCTCACCATTACTAAAGAAAGGTTCCCCTGATTTAGTATCCAATTATAGACCATTATCCATATTAAGCATCTTTTCAAAAATCCTGGAAAAACTTTTTTATGACAGGCTTATAAATTTCATAAAAAACCACGCACCAATCAGCATTTAACAACATGGTTTTAATAAATCTTTATCCACCCAGACAGCAATTTTTGAACTGTTGGTTCACATACTGAAATCAATTGACCAACATGATATAGCTGCAGGTATCTTCTTAGATCTCTCTAAAGCCTTTGACGTACTAGATCATAAAATACTGGTTGCTAAATTGGAAAGAAGAGGAATAAGAGGTGTGGCTCACAACTGGCTATGCTATTACCTACAAAACCGCAGACAGAAGGTATCACTTCAATACGATATTAATGTACAGAATAAAATAAATAACACAGTTTTCCTCTCGGAGGAAAGAACAATAAGATATGGTGTTCCCCAGGGTTCTGTTCTAGGGCCATTACTTTTCCTCATTTACATAGATGATCTTGTTGAACGTATGAGCCCACAAAAAACTATCCTGTTTGCTGATGATACAAGCATAGTGTTGACTGGATCTAACCCTGAATCCCTTCACACAATATCTGATAACTCTATGAAAAAACTTTCTGAGTGGTTTAACAAAAATGGCCTAATTGTTAATAGTGGGAAAACTGTATGTATCAACTTCCATCTAATTCCCACATCCAATCAAAAAACCATCCAAGTAAAGTTAAATAATGATAAAATTGAAAATGTAAATGCAACAAAATTTTTGGGTCTATGGGTCCAACAAAATTTAAAATGGGACACACATATAAACAACTTATCAAAGAAACTCTCATCATTGTGCTATGGACTAAGAATACTAAAATCTACTACAAGTAAATCCACACTAATGCAAGCATACCATGCGCAGTTCCACTCATTTCTCCGCTATGGAATCATCTTTTGGGGAAATTCAACTCACAGCACAAATATATTTAAACTACTAAAAAGAGCACTGGGGACAATCTGTGGCCTCAAAAAGCTGGAATCCTGTAAATATCAATTTATAAAACTTAATGTTCTAAGCATCCCATCCCTATTCATTCAAGAAACAATTCTATTCACCAGGGAATACCTCTCAAGAACAGGCAAATTAATCCAAAACAATGATATACACGCTCATTATACCAGAGGGCAATCATATCCATCAAATTTTTTCACGGAAATCATCATACCAAAAATATATAACTCATCTGGGTGTCGTATTACACAATAAAATTCCAGAACAAATAAAAACTGCTCCAGATCCAATATTTAAAAATAAACTAAAGGCATTTTTGACAAAGCACTGTTTCTATTTAGTACAAGAATTCCTGGAAATGAAAAATTATAAAGTTCCTTTGTAAAAATACTGTGATTAGAGTAAAACATTCTGTAGGCAAAATAATAACCTAATTTCTACTATACACAACTATGTTTCAGTTTCACTTCCCAAATTTTTTTTACTCGCCTTTTGAATGTACAAGTACACATTCTATTAGTATTAAAACTTAACTGTCTGTGAAATCTCAATGTTAATTTCATGTTTAATGTAGTTTTTAAATGACATTGTCCTTCTGTTGTGTCTCCAGTTGACATTTTCACTATTCTGTAATCTCAGTGATTATTTGTGTAAATTTAAAGTAGCACTACATTGCCTACATGTTTCTGTTGTGTTTCCAGTTGACATTTTCACTATTCTGTAATCTCAGTGATTATTTGTGTAAATTTAAAGTAGCAGTACATTGCCTACATGTTTCTTAGTTCCCCATGTAAATTGTTTGTATTCTCTGTATGTGAAGTTACTATATTCATCAATGAACAATTTTGTGTACATTTTTTTAAATGGCAGTCCATTGCCTATTTTTTTTCTCCAAACTACATATTTGTTAAGAAAAATGACTTGTCCTATATCATGTGTACTTTGTACAATATGTGATCCATAGGATAAATAAATAAATACAAATACTTTGCACTGTGTCTTTCCTATGTCAGTACCTCTTCCACATATCATAACATATCCAACTTAGCAACATTAATTACAAAGTTTAAAATGAATACACATATTGCAGCTATTGATAACTTGAAAGATAATGAAAAAATCTTACGTCCTTTGTACGCCCACCAACGAATCTGAGTCATAAAGAGAAATAAGGAAGAATCAAATGACAAAAGTGACACACCTGCTGTGGGACTCACAAGGCATAGAAGTGAATATTGTATACAATGAAAAGAAAATATGGTCATTAGTGAGATGCATGAATAGATGAACAATAACGTAGTTCATAAATCTCTCCAAACACTGTATCCACCCTTGTTTCTCTATATTACTGTTGCTAAGATGAGACCGCTACTGTGCAACAAAAACTGTGTCAGATTATGAGCATCCATAGTTGTGAATATCAAACAATGGAAAGTACAGGATGAAATAACAACAGTATTATGAAAAGAAGGTCAAATAGCTGCTAACCACATAGAGAAGACTTTGAGTTGCAGACAGGCACAACAAAAAGACTGCTACACGTAACGGCGCATGATGGGAGCAGTAGTCAGGTGGTGGGGTAAAGCGGAGGCACAGGATGGGCAGAAGAGGGGAGAATAGCAGGATAGGTGGGTGAATGTGTAGTGCAGCTTGTGGGAGAGTGCAGGGACATGGTGGGGACAGGGTAGGGATGCCAGATGCAGTTGGGAAGTTTAGGGGGAGGAGGGGAGTGAGGAAAAGAAAGAAGTATTGAAGGGGAAAAGGGCTAGTGGGTGCACTGATGGAATGAAAGGCTGTATTGTGCTGGAGTGGGAGCAGGGAACGGGACAGGTAAGAGGAGGACAGGGACTAACAAAGGTATGGAACATAGGATACACTGCGGGGAGATTCCCACCTGCACAGTTCAGAAAAGTTTTTGTTGGTAGGAAGGCTGTCAACAACTACTTCACAGCATGCCAGAGACAGTGGTCACACGCATACGAGTTGTGCTTGTATATATATATATATATAAAAAAAACAAAGATGAGGTGACTTACCGAACAAAAGTGCTGGCAGGTCGATAGACACACAAACAAACACAAACATACACACAAAATTCAAGCTTTCGCAACAAACTGTTGCCTCATCAGGAAAGAGGGAAGGAGAGGGGAAGACGAAAGGAAGTGGGTTTTAAAGGAGAGGGTAAGGAGTCATTCCAATCCCGGGAGCGGAAAGACTTACCTTAGGGGGAAAAAAGGACAGGTATACACTCGCACACACGCACATATCCATCCACACATACAGACACAAGCAGACATATTTAAAGACAAAGAGTTTGGGCAGAGATGTCAGTCGAGGCAGAAGTGTAGAGGCAAAGAAGTTGTTGAAAGACAGGTGAGGTATGAGTGGCGGCAACTTGAAATTAGCGGAGATTGAGGCCTGGCGGATGACGAGAAGAGAGGATATACTGAAGGGCAAGTTCCCATCTCCGGAGTTCGGATAGGTTGGTGTTGGTGGGAAGTATCCAGATAACCCGGACGGTGTAACACTGTGCCAAGATGTGCTGGCCTGGCACAGTGTTACACCGTCCGGGTCTGCTTGTGTCTGTATGTGTGGATGGATATGTGCGTGTGTGCGAGTGTATACCTGTCCTTTTTTCCCCCTAAGGTAAGTCTTTCCGCTCCCGGGATTGGAATGACTCCTTACCCTCTCCTTTAAAACCCACTTCCTTTCGTCTTCCCCTCTCCTTCCCTCTTTCCTGATGAGGCAACAGTTTGTTGCGAAAGCTTGAATTTTGTGTGTATGTTTGTGTTTGTTTGTGTGTCTATCGACCTGCCAGCGCTTTTGGATATATATATATATATATATATATATATATATGTGTGTGTGTGTGTGTGTGTGTGTGTGTGTGTGTGTGTGTGGGCGCGCGCGCGCACACAAGTAGGCCTTTCACCCGAAAGCTAAAATGTACAGCAGTCTTCCTGTTGTGCTTGTCTGAGACTGAATGTCTCCTCTATATGATCTGATTTGATTTATTTCGTGTTCCATAGGTCCAACTGTGTTGGATACATAAGGACGTGGAACGAGTCAGTTTTTTACAAGTACAATCTGATAATCTAATAGCATATACAGAAATTTGAGTACATAATTATATAAAAATTTATACAGTAAATTCTTTGGACAGCAATACAGAAAAAGAAAAGACATATTTTCTTAGAATCATAAAACACTACAGAAAACAGATACAGAGCACACACAGATACAGAGCTCAGGTTAAATAAAATCCTTAGTGGCATTATGTCAACTTGTATTATATAATATTAAAATATTACAATTTATTTAGTTAAAAATTCATCTAGACTGTAAAAAGCTTTTTTTAGCAGAAATATTTTAGTGCTTTCTTAAACTCACTCTTGTTATGAATCTTTGTCTTTATTTCGGGAGGAAGAGCATTGAAGAGTTTTGCTCTAGTCTAGTGGACACCCTTTTGTGCCAAGCTCAAATTTCTGAGTTCACTGTGTATGTCATTCTTCCTCCGTGTGTTATGCTCATGATAATTACTGTTTGGTTGAAAAATCTCTATATTTTTACAAACAAAACACATGAGGGAAAAAATATATTGGCATGTAGTTGTGTATATTTTAAGATTACGAAAACTATTTCTACACGAGTCTCTTGGGCGCAATCCACATATAATTCTTAAAGCTCGCTTCTGTGCAATGAACACTTTCCTTGCTAATGGCTGGTTGCCCCAAAAAATAATTCCATACTCAATGAGAGAATGAAAATAGCCACAGTATGCCACTTTTGCTGTGTTAGGTTCAACACATGTAGTGACAACCCGTAAAGCATAGGTAGCATAGCTAAGCCTCTTACAGAGATCAATAATATGTGAAGACCAGTTCATTTTCTTGTCAATGTGCACTCCAAGAAATTTTGTTGTTTCCATTCTAACTATTGGTTGATTACCACATGTCACACTTATCTCTCTCTCTTTTTCTGTTTTTGTACAGAATTGAATAAAGCTGGTCTTACTGGAATTTAATGAGAGATCATTCACCTTGAACCAATTAACCACATCTGAGAGTATGTGATTAATGAGTTCCTCAAGATTGTTGTCTGTTCTACTGCTCATAAAAATTGTGGTATCATCAGCAAATAATGTAAATTTACACGGCAGGCTTGTACATGATGGTAGATCATTTATAAAAATCAGGAATAATAGTGGCCCAAGAATTGAGTCCTGCGGCACTCCACATGTAATGGAACTCCATTCAGAATCTGAGGAAGTGTCACATACTCCACCCGAGCTATTCAAGACAACTTTTTGTTTTCTATCTTGGAGGTACGACTGTAGCCAATTGCCTGCTACACCACTTATTCCTAATAATTTTGCCTTTTTGCAAGAGAATCTGGTGATGAACACAGTCAAACGCTTTGGATAAATCACAGAAGACACCAAGTGCTAGCATTTTTTCATTAAGGGTTTCTAGGACTTCATTTGCAAGTGCGTAGACTGCGTCTTCTGTTGAACGGCCCTTTTGAAAGCCAAATTGGCTCTTGCTGAGAACTCCATTCTTCGTGAGATGATCAGTAATTCTTACATGTATTAGCTTTTCTAGAATTTAGGAGAAAGCTGTCAGCAAAGAGATAGGTCGATAGTCAGTTAGTTCAACTTTATCACCCTTTTTGTACAGGGGCTTCACAATGGCATACTTAAGTCTACTGGGAACAACACCTTTCTGAAGGGAAGCATTGAAAATATGACAGAGAATGTCCCTTATCCATACACAAGAATATTTCAATAAATTACTAGATATATTATCAACCCCTGCAGAATGCGTACTTTTTAGAGACATGATGATTTTTTGAATTTCTTCTTCAGTGACAGGATTAAGGTGCATTTTTGAAATTGTGTTTGAATATACTGCTTGACAAAGAGTTACAGCTTCATCAACAATGGGCTTGCAATCAATCTGTTGAGTTACTGATAGAAGTGTTTATTAAAAATCTCAGCCACCGTTTTGGGGTTATCTACTAGGGTACCTTCATATCTGATTTTATTTACATCTTCTTTACTTGTTGTATCTCTTCCTGTTTCTTTTTTTACAATGCTCCAAACTGTTTTTATTTCATTATTAGAATTATCTATTTTCTTCTCATAATAAAGGGCTTTTGATTTCCGTATTAGTTTCTTCAAAATTTTACAGTATATTCTATAGTGTTCCCATTTTTCTACATCTTTACAGAATCTTATTGCAGCATAAGTATCCCTTTTGGTTTTACATGACTGTTTTATACCTTTTGTAATCCAAGGCTTGCTTACAGAATTGGAAGCACTGTTTCTGACCCATTTCTTGGGAAATATTTCTTCAAAAAGAGCACAGAATTCATTTATAAAACAGTTAAATTTAGTATCAACATCATCATGGCTATATACTAAAGACCAATCCATTTGCTGCAACCTGTGGTTGAAAGTTCCTTTTGCCTCTTCATTCAACAGATTAACATAATAAATAGTGAGAATTTGTCCATCATGATCTGAAAGCCCACTTATAACCTGCCTGACAATATAATTCTGATGTCTATTTACATCTAAAAAAATGTTGTCCATCATAGTTTGGCACTCGGATGTAATTCTTGTTGGGAAGTTTATTACTGATGTCAGATTATGTAAGGTCATCACAACCTCAAAGTCTATTTTATTATTATTTTCTGTCAAAAAGTTTATATTGAAATCACCTAAAACTACAACATCCTTCGCTTTTGAAAGTAACTCTAACAGAAGGAGTTCCATTGAATGCAGAAAAGTTCTTATGTCACCTGAAGGAGCCCTGTAGACAGCCAACACTATTATTGGGTAGAATTTAGTTGTTATTTCTGTGGCACATGCCTCAAATTGTTGTTCCACACAAACAATGTATCCCTTTCATAATATCATAGATATGAATTTTATGTTTTGCTGAATAATTTGAATTTTTTGTGGGGGTCACAGGTGGATGTCTCTCATTTTGGTATCTGAGTGATTTGCCCTTCCTTTTTAACTCATCCCTCTTTGCTCCCTGAGGAGCGGACTACTAGTTCCAGTAGCTGGATAGTTGCATGCACTTTTATGTGCGTGCAAACATTGTTAGTACTTTTCTAAAGTGAATTTTCCTTTTGATACAAATGGTTTTAACAGTCTGTTTGAAAAGGTTACATATGAGAGCGAATCAAGTAAATGTATTTCTGTTCATGAGCAAATCTGTATTTCAATATATCGCACAAAAGACGGTTGTAACTGGCAATCTTTCGAAGCCAGTGGCTCCTTCTTCAAGCTGAAAGGTCAAAGTGGAAGGAAAAGGACTGGAGAGGTCTACGCAAAGGGGTAGATTTTGGGAAAGTCACCCAGAACTGCAGGTCAGGGGATACTTACTGTACACGATGAGAAAGAAAGACCGAATGTTGGGGACTGCATCAGACGACATTTGAAAACCTGAGAGCTTAAAGGTGGAAGCCAGAGATTATTGCTCAAACAACATGAATGAGTTAATAAGAGTGAAAAGCTAAGTGCACTGCACTCTGACAGAGGCAGGAGAGGGGCCATGAAAAATAGATGGGTAAGACAATGAAAGATACAGAAAATCAAACAATGGAAAATCCAGGATGGAATGTAACAATATTATGAAAAGGAAAATTGCTACTACACTATCTATAACAACCCTGTAACTGACAAAACATATACGATGAAAGGGAGACCCACTTGAGAAACAACACATGTCATATACCTGCTGTTATGTAAAGACTGTTGGACATTCTACATTGATTGGCATGACTACCACCAAATTACCAATTAGGATGAACGGGCAAAGGCAGAGCGTGTACACTGGCGACTTGCAGTATCCTGTTGCAGAGCATGCTCTACAATGTGATACATATGCGCCATTTGGATTCTTCCCCCAGACACCAGTTTCTCAGAACTCTGCAGGTGGGAACTAGCACTACAACATGTCCTTGGTTCTTGCCACTCACCTGGCCTTAATTTACATTAACTTCTTCCATCTCAGCATTTCTTCATTGCAACTACTCTTTGCTTCACTCTGTCTTAGTTTTCTATGTCTTTCATTGTCTTAGCTGTCTATTTTTCACCACCCTCCCACCTCTGTTACATACAATGCACTTAGCTTTTCACTCTTATTAACTCATCCATAATGTTTAAGCAGTAATTCCAGTCCTTTTCCTGCACCCCTCTTCCTTCCCCTTCACCCCTTCTGCCTGAAGGAGCCACTGGCTCCAAAAGCTTGCCAGTTCCAATCATCTTTTATATTTTGTGTTCTGACACTGCTTGGTGAGTAGATTTTTTTATCTATCCAATTAAATAATTTTGTCAATAATTGATTGTTTTCATTGTTGTAACAAACCACATAAAATAGAGACATCTAGAATAACTTGTCTGCAACTTCGGGTGTATATGCGGGCAAGGAAAAAAATTCCCACTTTTTCCCTGGATTTCATGGCTAAAGATACAACTTTTCCCAGGTAGACACACACTATGCCCAGGATGAACGTACATTTTTTCGTATTAAGTGGCAATATATTTTCCCTTGGAGCTTTAAAACTTGTCAGTCCTTTAAAGGGTACAGGTTTCATACACTGGCATAGAACTTTCCGGCGCTTTAGAAAATGGAACCCAACACAGCTGATGTGATATCGCCAGCCAATGACAGCAGATATTCACAATGTAGGACACGTGACATAATCTCCCAAGCAACATCACTGTTAAGTAGCGGAGACACACAAATACAAACAGTTAATGATTTAAATTAATATACATACAGTATAGTTACAAGAAAAACTATGCTTTCACATATAATATTAGCTGTCAAAAATTTTTTGCTATTTTTTTTCCGAGGGTCTGGTTTGGCAGGATCATAAGAGCACAATTTAAACTGCAGCAGCTGAATATTTCTGAAAAGCACAATTATAAATTTCACTACTGTGCACTGAACATTTCATGGGTTAACTGGCTGAATAAATGTTCTGTCAAGCACTTTGACTTTTCTATAGAAAAGCCAATTACGTGTGAAAATCCTGAACTCACCTCACCCTTTTTTTGAAGCACAATTATACTTTTTGCCATCATTATTGCATAATTGATAATTTATGAAAGAAGTAAAATAAACATGAAAAACTAATCTTGAAGTTTGGTCTTTCTCAGTCTGTGCTACACTTCAAGATGTATCAAACACAAATGTGCCAGTAAGATTTTAAATAATCATTTAAATGGCTAGTCTTTTGGGCTCAAAATTTTTCCAACTGACTGGTCCTCAAAGTGTTAAGTTTTGTATGAGAGTCAAACACTCTGTGATTTAAGAAATTCATCTCTCAGTCTCACACATAACATAATTCATCTTGTGTAAAAGGAAATTTACTTATCAAGTAACACTTACCAAACAACCATTCGTAATATTTTCCTGTGACCAGTTAGAAATATAAACAGCTGTGATCTCACACTCATAGTAGGACACTTGTTGTTCCAAAGCACTGTATAATTTTTGTCCTAAAGCCTTCAACACATTTTGTGTTTTGCAAAAGCCTGTGTGTTTACTGCATTTTATTGTTACAGATGACGCTGTAGTTTTATTTTGGTGTTATTCTCTCATTTATGGTTTTATTGCTGCAGCATTATTCTGCAGTAGCGGGCTAAGGTAAAAAACTCTTCTTTAGAGTATCAGCTCCTAGCAGTCAAAATTTAACTGAAATCTAAAACAATGGAAACCTTCCAGAATTTTGAAAAATTTCTGGGTTTTACCCTGATTTCTCTCAGGATGTAAAAATTCCCATGTTTTTTCCAGGATTTCCCAGTTGTCCTGGGCGTATACACCCTGCAAGCCTTTCCACGCAAATAACTCTGAAATTCTGTGAATAAGAGAAAGCCAACCAGCGTAATATTTGGAATGCATGATTGCTATGATAAAGCCTCTCTCCTGAAGTACAAGCAGTTTCTGTATATCACAGAGGATACAAACAGGCAACGAGATGGAATAATCAATCGCCCAATAATCACATTTTTCTCACCATTGATTTGAAATAGCCAAACACAGATTATGTGAACCAGTAGCATAAGTGTAGATGAGATACCTCCAAAGCGAAAACCTAGTCCTAAACAATTCTTCAATGTGCTAAACTAAGGTTGCTGTGATTGTTTGGTATGTCATGGATGTTCACTAGACAGAATTATTGTACAGGTGCATAAACACTACCACAGGTACAGTGTAAATATACTGCGCTATATCCTTAATTTTGCACCAAGTACACAGGCTGGTTGCCAACAGTGCATCAACATGAAGTGTATCATCCTACTGCGCATGCAAGTAGGCTGACAGGTCATAGAACATGAAAACTGACAGGAGACAGTGGCATTCAAAAACTCTCCATCTGAAAATAATACATAAGTAGGGGAAGACACTTGTAATTGTGAGTGCAACATATGGCTAGAACTAAGAAAACAAAGATCAAATGAAAACCAGTTCTGAATGAGGGTGATAGAAGTATTTTGAAGCAGCATAAAAAGTGTTCAAACAAATTTCGGGCTTGCAACTGGTCGTCGTTCAATACTTCGCACGATATTTCAACTGGGCACCTGCCAGTCATCATCAGGTGAGCCGTCACAGACTGGCGAAAATGTCCTCCGTTCCGCAATATATAGCGTACTGTAACTATTCTGCGCATGCTTCGAAAACTTGATAGATGAACCACACTGCCCGCCGGCTGCGCCCTCGCTGGTGGAATAGCGGAACTCAGTCGCCCTCTGCGTTGCTGTTTGCCACGGCCGTCGACGCACTCTGCCGTCTTCGATTTGAGCAAATTGTGGACATGATGGGATTCCGCGCTCCATCCAGCTGGTAGCCACTGTCACAGTTTAACAGATTATCCGCCAGTCGTACTTCTACTGATTCTTTAATAATGGAGTCCCAGAAAGACGTTCCTGTGGACAAAATCATTGTTTTCTCATACTCCATTGAATGTCCAGTAGAAACACAATGTTCAGCAATAGCGGACTTGCTTGGCTGCAAAAGGTGGGTGTTAACGTTGATGTTCTGTGCAGCATTCTTTCACGGTGCATGTGGTTTGACCTATGTAAGCCATACCACATTGGCATGGTACCTTGTAAATTCTGGCCTTTCGTAGTAACAGATTGTCCTTAACTGATCCAACAAGGTCCGCAATCTTCGATGGTGGGCGGAAAACCACTTTTACCTGAAATTTTCGAAGGATTCATGCTATTTTAAACGAAGTGTTGCCAACGAAAGGTAGAAAAGCTAAAGATTGTTCCGGCATGTTCTCCTCTTTATTCACTTCCTGCTTCTTAATTTTAACTGTTAGTGCCCTGTTAATCTGCCACATGGAATACCCATTTTCGCTGAATACTGTCTTTAGAAGGGTGAGTTCTTGAGGTAAGCTATCTAGATCTGAGACAGTATGAGCTCTAGGAACAAGTGTTTTAAGCAAACTCATGGTTTGCGATGGGTGATGGCAACTCAATGCTTGCAGGTACAAATCAGTATGAGTGGGTTTCCGGTAAACTGAATGCCCTAGAGAACCATAATTCTTTCTTCAAACCAGGACATCCAAGAAAGGCAAAGAACCATCTTTCTCTATTTCCATGGTGAACCGGATGTTGCTATGAATGGAGTTGAGGTGATGTAGAAACTCCATTAATTTACCTTCTCCATGAGGCCACACTATGAAAGTGTCATCCACATACCGCCAAAAAACTGTTGGTTTCAGGGCAGGTGATTCAAGCGCTCTCTCTTCAAAATCCTCCATAAAAAGGATGGCCACCAAAGGAGACAGGGGGCTACCCATGGCAACACCATCAGTCTGTTCAAAATATCCTTGATTAAACATAAAATAAGTTGAGGAAAGAGTGTGCCTGAACAAAGCAGATTGCGGACCTTACTACGAAAGGCCAGAATTTACAAGATACCGTGCCAATGTGGTATAGCTTACATAGATCAAACCACACGCACCATGAAAGAACACTGCACTGAACATCAACGTTACACCCACCTTTTGCAGCCAAGCAAGTCCGCTATTGCTGGACATTGTATTTCTACTGGACATTCAATGGAGTATGAGAAAACAATGAGTTTGTCCACAGCAATGTCTTTCTGGGACTCCATTATTAAAGAATCAGTAGAAATACGACTGGTGGAAAATCTGTTAAACCGCGACAGCGGCTACCAGCTGGACAGTGCATGGAATCCCATCATCTCCACAATTTGCTCAAATCGAAGACGGCAGAGTGCGTCGACGGCCGTGGCAAACAGCAACTCAGAGGGCGACTGAGTTCTTCTATTAAACCAGCGAGGGCGCTGCCGGCGGGCAGTGTGGTTCTTCTATCAAGTTTTCGAAGCACGCGCAGAATAGTTACAGTACGCTATATATTGCGGAATGGAGGGCATTTTCGCCAGTCTGCGACGGCTCACCTGAAGATGATTGGCAGGTGCCCAGTTGAAATATCGTGGGAAGTATTGAACAACGACTGACTGCAAGCCCGAAATTTGTCTGAACAGTCAATTCGCCGGGAAAATTTTAAAATTAACAGCATAAAAAGTATCTGTAGTTTAGATAACAGTTATTAATACGAAAATTAAAATCATTTATCAAATATAAATAATTTAAAGAGTAAACTATTTGGATAAAATAAATTTTCTACTGCCGACATGCTCAATAATTAAGATCCTGGAAAATACAGACATTAAATAATAATACTGATGCTTTCAAAGAGCCTTATTTGAACAAGGAAGCTAATCACAGTCACAGTGTTGAGTGACAGACTGGGCTTTCATCAATAGTGATCACGTAAGGTTCCACTCTCGTGACCTGGGCGCACAGCTGTATGGAGTGCTATGGAAGCCACTAGACACTAGCATTGGCAGAGCCTTCCACTCTCAGATGCAGCCTTTCCATAGTGCACCCTACCGGCCAGCCGACAGCTTATAGAATCAGGCCTGGCCAGCTTCGCTTTCAGTCATGTGTTGACATTCAGCCTATGTATTTTGGATTAGTAGTGCAGCTACTCCATGGCACATGTTTTCCTGTATCTGTGTTCTTGAAGTAATAAAGTGTTGTGTTTGTCATTATTTGTTTATCTCTGCCAAGCACATAGTTTGTACCTGTAAGACCCAGTTAAAAATATATCCACAGGGTTTTACTGCAGAGGAGATTTTACTGTTTTTCTTGCTGGCATCAGCCAGAGACACTGCTCCACCTCCTCTATTTGGGTTCTCACCTGCTGTCATGTTGCACTTTGGACTGCCGATATTTTAAAACTATGGGGAATCTGATATATTCATATTTAAAAAAATATCATTATTGGCCCTCGATATATCGACGGAAAAAAATATCGACCTACTGGCCTATAAAAATACTGGCACATATTGTAAATATAACACTGGTTTTAGAGCTGTATATTTAAGTATTGATTTACCATTAGGTATTCTGTGCATCAGCAAGCTATCAGTATGCCTATCTCCCTCAGAGCAAGAATTGAGAGGAAAATGATGCATGTTTACGCTTGGCGGTAAGTACTTTGCTACCAAGAGTAACTGCATGTAATTGGCACAACAAAAGGTGTCTGATGGGTCTGTCATTCGGTTTCATCCCATCTTGGATTTGTCCGGATCACTTCATGTCGACTTTCCTGCTTATGATTTTTGCCAACGTCAGCAACCTAGTAGTTTTAGTGTCAAAATAGTGCGATGAAGTTAAACTTAGCAGTGTAGCTTGTTATTATGCCCCCACTGGAAGAATTTTGGCCCTCATTGACCAGCACCTCCAACCAAATCCCCACAATCTAGCCTTCAAAAGTACCAACCCCTTCCTTCACCAAGTCTCCACCATCTCCACCCTTTTACCTCCTGGATACCTACTCATCACTGTTAACGCCACCTCCCTATACATCAACATCACTTCATGCTCATGGTCTTACCAATTCTGAATACTACTTTTCCCAATTTCCTTTAGACTCTAAACATACTTTCTCATTCCTCATACACATTACTAACTTTATCCTACCTCACAACTACTTCTCCTTTGAAGGGAAGGTATACAAACAAATCCACAGCACAGCCATGGGCACCTGCATTGGAGCCTCCAATGCCTCCCAAAACACCAAACCCTTAGTCTTGCTCACGTTCACTAATGATATCTTCACTATCTAGATTCACGGCCAAGGCCCCTATCTTCATTCCCTCACAACTTCAACACTTTCTCTCCCAACTGCTTCAGCAGGTCAGCCCAGTGTGCCACCTTCCTGGATGTTGATGTCCTCCTCTCTGATGGCTCCATCCACACCTCTGTCTATGTTAAAGACACCAACCAACAACAGTACCTGCACTTTGACAGTTGCCATCCCTACCACACAAAAAATTCCTTCCCATACAGCCTTGGCACTGGGGGATGGTGTACCTGCAGTGACAAGAACTGCCTTGTCCATATTCTGAGGGTCTCACCAAGCCTTCACAGGAAAGCACTATCCCCAGACCTAGTCTGCAAACAAATCTTCCACGCTGTTTCCCCTCACACCCCCATTCCTCCAACCACTCCCAAGAACCAGCTATATAGGAGTGCCCTCTTCATCACCCATACCCCCTGGAATGCAACAACTGAACCACATCCTTCGCCAGGGCTACGATTACCTCTCATCGTCCCCTGAAATAAGCGACATCCTACCTAAGAGCCTTCCCACCCCTCCTGAAGTGGTATTCTGTCGCGCATCCAACCTCCACAACATCTCAGTCCATCCCTATGCCATCCCGAATCCCAACCACATGGCACAGGAATCATATCCCTGTGGGAGAACGAGGTGCAAGACCTGCCCAGCACTTCCTATTCAAGTTCTGTCACAAGCTTATCTCACCCCATCAAAGACTGGGCCACCAGTGAAAGCAGCCACAACAAATAAGAGTTCTTCTGCAATCATTATACAACTGTTCATACTGGTGTGACTACCAGCCAGTTGTCCATCAGGATGAGCAGCCACCACAAAACTGTGTCCAAAAGCAGAGTAGGCCATCCAGTGACACAACATGCACCTGAGCATAACAGGTTTGATTTCAATGGCTGCTTCACTATCCACGCCATGTGGGTTTTCCCGTCACCACCAGCTTCTCTGAACTGCACAGATCGAGTTATCCTTATAACACATTCTCTGCTCCCAAAAGTATTCCGGCCTCAACCTACAGTAACCTACTGTCTACACCCTTCACCCAACAGTTTCCATCCCTCCATCACCTCAACTCCTCCTTATTCTCGTCTCCCTCCCTCTGTGTGCTGCCTTCTCCCAACACACCCTGCCTACCTTTCCCCTTCCCTGCTCCTCTCCTTTTCCACTTCCTGTTCTCCCCCCCCCCCCCCCCCCCTCCCGAAATCCCTACCTCATAGCCTCCCAACACTGCTGCTGTCGGCAGTCTAGTCCCTGCACACTCACCAGACAGTGGTCTTCTCTCTCCCCACCTGTGCCGTGCTATCCCTTTCCCTTTCTCGCCCCTTCCAGATTGTTGCTTCCATTCTACATGACAGCTGCATTCTGGTCTGACCTGCCAGAGATGGTGATCATGTGTGCGTGAGATGTGCGTGCTTGAGTGGATGGGTGGAGTGTTTCCTTTTGTGATGAAGGTTTTGGCCGGAAGTCAATGCGTAAGTGTCTTTTTGTAGTGCCTGCCTGCAACTTAATGTGGGATCTTTATTGTAAGTAGCAATCTACCTTTTGTTTGAATTGCTGATACTCCAACATGGAGAT
This sequence comes from Schistocerca serialis cubense, assembly GCF_023864345.2. NCBI lineage: Eukaryota > Metazoa > Arthropoda > Insecta > Orthoptera > Acrididae > Schistocerca > Schistocerca serialis. The sequence continues at coordinate 125,176,946 of NC_064644.1, forward strand.
TCCAGTGTTTGAAAACCTAAATTTGGATGGCTGGACAGGGATTTGAACTGTCGTGCTAGCAAATACTGCCGTGCTAGCAAATGTGAGTCCAGTATCTGACCAAAGCAATATCTATCCTATTCCAGTGCTTTTCTACGTTTTCACTGGGTCTTTTCAGGCTAGAATCCCCTCAAACCCATATCTGCAGAGAAAATATTGTTACAGCTGAAACAACTACTAGTAAAGCCAAACACAGCAGCTTATACAAAATTGTGTGTTTGAAAGAACATTCATTTAGTGTCTTCCACAAAACAGGAAGCATAATAAATAAAATGGGTCAACTTCTAACATCAATGTAGGAAAATTAAAGGACAATGTGACAAATGTTATTCTCTCACTTCGCTTCTATCAAGCCCACTTTAACTCTGCTGAGGCGTGTTATGCCATCTTTATTGAGAATTGTAGAGAAAATGCAAATCACAGCATTTTTTATTTTTCCATGGCAACACCCAGAAACAAATTTTTCATCAGACAACCTAAGTATTATTATTTGTAGTACGGAGATGATTTTCAAAGGCATGTTCTGTCACAGATGGCTTTCAGGAATACTGCAAGCACAAAACTCTCTCACGCACATTATGTCACTGACTTACAGAGCACATTAACAGTGTAGTAATGCTGGAATTCAAATAGTACTTTAAGTGTGATAAGCCTTAAATTCTTTACTGCTCTTAGCTGATATCTGGAGTTCTTGAAATTGTGGCAGTGGTTTGGAAACTGACTTAATATAATGTTACTGTAACAGTTTGATAATTCAGTTGACTTCTGCAGAACAAACTGGAAGAAATGAAAGTTTCTTGTTAGAACAGTTGACCCTACTTTTCTTGTAGTTAATTTCTGAGATAGCCTGAAAAAGGTGTAAAGAGAGATAGTCTCTCTCTCTCTCTCTCTCTCTCTCTCTCTCTCTCTCTCTCTCTCTCTCTCTCTCAGATCTAGTCTTTTTTTCTGACCAGTTTTGCAAAGGACTCTTGATATTAGGTATATTAACCTGCAGATGGATGATACGGACATATTCTCCACATCTACATCTATACTCCGCAAGCCACCTGACGGTGTGTGGTGGAGGGTACTTTGAGTACCTCTATCGGTTCTCCCTTCTATTCCAGTCTCGTATTGTTCGTGGAAAAAAAGATTGTTGGTATGCCTCTGTGTGGGCTCTAATCTCTTTGATTTTATCCTCATGGTCTCTTCGTGAGATATACGTAGGAGGGAGCAATATACTGCTTGACTCCTCGGTGAAGGTATGTTCTCGAAACTTCAACAAAAGCCCGTACCGAGCTACTGAGCGTCTCTCTTGCAAAGTCTTCCACTGGGGTCTAGCTATCATCTCAGTAACACTTCCGCGATTACTAAATGATCCTGTAATGAAGTGCGCTGCTCTCCTTTGGATCTTCTCTATCTCTTCTATCAACCCTATCTGGTACGGATCCCACACCGATGAGCAGTATTCAAGCAGTGGGCGAACAAGTGTACTGTAACCTACTTCCTTTGTTTTCAGACTGCATTCCCTTAGGATTCTTTCAATGAATCTCAGTCTGGCATCTGCTTTACCGACAATTAATTTTATATGGTCATTCCATTTTAGATCACTCCTAATGCCTACTCCCATATAATTTATGGGATTAACTGCATACTGATGCTGCATAAGTCCGGCAAGGATGTCTGTGGGAGGAACAAGGCCAATATTGCAGGCTGGTCACATGAGCTTCCACAACAGGCCAAATATAAGAACTGCCAGCAGCAGTCTCCCTCTCATTTGCTGTTATCCAAATCACCTCTACGAGTGGACTTTGCAATGCTGACTGTTTATTGTGTGTTTAGTGTGACAGAGCATGAACTTGCAGTTTCCACGCCCTCCTGCCTCCAAGTAACTTTGATTACAAAATATGTGTTACCTGGCTATGCCACTTTACTCATACTCTGGAACAATCTCTGAATAACTTCAATTATGGCTCAGATGCATAATTTTTGCTTGGTTTACTGACTAATTGACTATTTACATTGTTGTTACAGAATATGTGGCTAAAATGACAGCACTGATATAAGTGACTTTGGACAGTCCAAACGTATCTGCACGAGTTTGTTAGTTGTATAAAAAAATCTATTATTCTACAGTATGGTGAGGTTAGTATCACAACCCTATCTCCTGTATCAAATTGCTTCACAGCTTCCTTCTACAAACTACATAACAAATAGGCAATTAAAATATAGAAACTCTAATTACTGACACATGTAAGATACCACTGAACAATATTTTACCTTTACAGCGCTCACAGTCAATCCAGCAGAAGTCGTGCCAACACCAGTTGTAAGAACGGAACGAGGACACACTTTAGCAGCAAATCTTAATAGATGTGATTTGCCTGTACCAGGATCTCCCACAAGTAAGAGGTGAGATTCACCTCTAACTCTGCATCCAGATTTGTCCACACGTTGGACTCCACCACACAATACTACCGCAACTGCCAACTTGACAATGTATAGCCCAAACACCTGTTCATTTGAGATACATTATAAAAATTAATACCAGTTACAATCTAAATACTGGTTCCAAATTGTTGCTCAAATAAAAAACAAGTTGTTATGCATAAAAGTGACTAATGTTCAATAACCAAAGAAATTAACTTCGTAGTAAAATTTATACAACTACTACAAGCTTTTTTTGAACAACTACAATAATAACAGAGCTCAAGTGCCTAACTACAAAACACCTTCCATTTCACAGTTTTGAGCAGACAATTAAATCTTATAATTATAACACACATTTCCATGTTTTCAGTTATAACAATTCTTCCATTTTTCTGAACAATGTTTGATGAATAACAAAAGCATTTCTATTAAATATTCTTGACAGTGACAGCTATATCATCAGTGTCCAGTCAATGACCTCGTCTGGAACTATCACTCACAGCACTAGGATATCGTTACAGTATTTTCTGCAAAATAGTAGACTAATAGAGCCTTTAGGGTATGGTTCCAGAAGAGAACAGTAGAGACAAGAGAAGAGTATCAGGCAAGCAAGAAAGAAAGAAGCAAAAAGAGTGGTGTCGGAGGAAAGAAGAAAGTGGATGGAACAGTGGACCAGAATGATGGAGGAGGATAGTGAAGGTTCAAAAAAGGTGTTGTATGGGATGATTAAAAGTAAGAGGAAGAACGGTATGACAGATTATGCTCAAATTGTGAACAAAAGTGGACAAGATTTGGAGAATAAGGAGGAACTCAAGAATATGTGGAAGGAGTATTTTGAAGAACTCCTGAAGCCAAATGGAGACCTGGATGAAAAGGAACAAGCCGAGGAGAAAAAAAAGAGGAGGAACAGCAAATAGAAAAAGACCTTACATGGGGAGAAGTGGAAGAGGCATTCGGCAAGTGGCATTCAGCAGGTCTGGATGAGCTAAGTGTAGAGATGGGTATACAATGGCTACATGAAGTAATGAAAATTGTGTGGTGACAGAAGATGATCCCAGAAGGTTGGAAGAATAGTCCCAATCTTTAAGAAGGGAAATAGAAAAGAGTGCAAGAACTACTGGGGGATAACACTGACGAATCATTGTGCAGGGCAAAATTAGAAGGAAGAATGAGAGAACAGCAACAAGGTTTCTGAACAGGAAGGTTCACAGTGGATCTAATTTTTGCTGTAAGACAACTGCAAGAACAGCACTATGAATATGGAATAGATCTACTAATGACATTCCTGGACATTGAAAAAGCGAATGATAGTGTAAGTAGAAGCAAAGTGAGGAAAGCCTTGGAGAACAGAGGAGTAGCAAAACAGATTATTTGGAGGATAAGGGAAGTGTGAGCTGTGTGAAAGTGGGAAGAAGATACCAGCTTGGATTTAACAGAGGAATGGCTTGAGGCAGGGAAGTGCACTTTCACCATTACTCTTCACTGTAGTGATGGATGATATAATTAGTACAGTAGTACAAGTAATTGGTGAAAGAAAGATGAAAGCTGTGATGTTTGCAGATGATCTGATGATATGGGGAATAAGGAGGAGGAAGTACAAGAGTACTTGGACGTATGGGAACAAACAGTACAAGAATATGGGATGAAATTTAATATAAGTAAGAGTGAGATGATTATCACAACAAGAAAGAAGTTGAGTGGAACAAAGGGACTAACAATTGGTGAGGAACGACTGAGGAGAGCAGGTGGAGAGTTTCAAGTACCTAGGAAGCCTCATACACAAAGATGAAAAAAAAGGACAGAGAAATAAACGAGCGGGGAAGAAAAGCAGAAGTATTTTGGAAGAGTGTAAGAAACTTGATATGGAGTAAGGATGTACCCCAAATCAGTAAATGGGTAATATACCAGTCATACTATGTCCCGATCCTGACATATGCATCAGAAACCTGGGTTATGAAAGGAAGAGAGAAAAGCAAAGTGCAGGGTTATGAAAGGAAGAGAGAGAAGCAAAGTACAAGCTAGTGAGATGAAATTCTTGAGAAAGAGTACTGGAGTGACATAGACAGACAGGTTAAGAAATGAGATGATCAGAGAGTTAATGAAGGTGGAACCATTACAGGAGGAGATAGAGAAATCAAGGCTGAGGTGATATGGACATGTTCAGAGAATGGAGGAGAAGAGGATACGCAGGAGCATACAAGAGATGAAACTGGAAGGAAAGAGACCAAGAGAAAGACCGAGAGACAGATGGCTGAAAGGAATAGAGGAATGCACCCAGAAGAAAGGAGAAGACTGGACAAAGGTGAAGACAGAGAGATGGCGGCAAGACAGAAGACGATGGAGAGGCCTATGTTCCATGAATACCCAGCCAGAGGCTGGAAACTGTCCAAGATGATGATGAGTAGAATAATGAACCTAACTGGAAATCCAGTAACAGGGTGATTAAAAAGAAGTGTCACATAATCCTACAGGAGGTAGTTTTGGTTAAAACTAGAAGAAAAGTACAAAAACCATTATCTATTGAGATGTGGGCCAATCTGTCCTCTTTTTCTTCATCTGCCTCTTACATAAAAGCAGACACTACAAGCAACGATACATGTGGTTCCCACGCATCCTGAACACCATTCAGGCCTCCTTCACACTGAGTCACACTATCTTTCACAGACACCTGACTCCATTCATAATGCATCATATGCGTAGGTCACTTGCTCCTGTAACATCTGCACACTGTCAATAGGTCAGAAATCCACAAAATCCAGGTTCTGTGAACAGGGAAGCCACGTTACTGGATGTCCTCAACCAACGTTTTACTGGTGAAATGTTGAAAATGGAGAGGTACCCTGTCATACATAAACCACATCATTGTCTTTATTCAATGGTAACATTCTGTAATAACCTCCACAACTGCTTGAAGGTCTGCATCTGCACACATGCGCATATTGTGGTAATTTACTATGCCATATCTTTTGAGTCCTGTTCCGTCTGTAAATAAAATGTATGCTGTGAAGTCCAGATCTTCAACAACCCTTATCTCAACATTTATTGGTTTTCTGACATATCATTATATGAACTTTTCTTCTAGTTTTCAAACAATGGGAATCCCAGGATGGAATGTAACAATATTATGAAAAAGAAAGTTACTACTCATCATATAACGGAGATGCTGAGTCACAGACAGGCACAACAAAAAGACTGTCACAAACAAAGCTTTCGGCCAGTACGGTCTTCATCAAAAATAGACTGGGTGAGGGTAGGAGGAGGCTGTGGTGGGGAGGGGGAGGGATAGTAGGGTTATGGTGGCAGACAGTGAAGTGCAGCTGGAGAGCGCACATGGGTGAGGTGGAGAGAGGGTATGGCAGCCATGTGGAGGGAAAGTTCCCACCTGCACAATTCAGAAAAGCTGGTGTTGGTGAGAAGGATCCATATGGCACAGGCTGAAATGAAGGATGTCATGTTCGGCAGCGTGTTCAACAACAGGGTGGTCCACTTTTTTCTTGGCCACAGTTTGTCAGTGGTCATTCGTGCAGACAGCCAGCTTGTTGGTTGTCATGACCACATAGAATGCAGCACAGTGATTGCAGCTTAGCTTGTAGATCACATGTCTGGTTTCACAGGTAGCCCTGCCTTTGATGGGACAGGTGACAAATGTGACCAGACTGGAGTAGATGGTGGTGGTGGGAGGATATATGGGACAGATCTTGGATCTAGGTCTATTACAGGGGTATGAGACATGAGGTGAAGGGTTGGGAGCAGGGGTTGTGTAGGAATGGACGAGTATACTGTGTAGGTTAGGTGGATAGTGGAATACCACTGTGGGAGGGGTGGGAAGGACATTTCTCATTTCATAGCATGACGAGAGGTAGTTGAAACCCTGGTGGATAATGTAATTCAGTTGCTCCAGTCCTGGATAGTATTGAGTTACGAGGGGAATGCTCCTCTATGACCGGATAGTGGGACTTTGGGAGCTGATAAGAGACTGGAAGATAAGGCACGGGAGATTTGTTTTTTGTACAAGGTTGGGAGAATAATTACGGTCCGTGAAGGCTTCAGTGAGGCCCTTGGTATATTTCATCACTGCAGATGCAATGACCACAGATGGCTAGGCTGTATGGAAGGGACTTCTTGGTATGGAATGTTTGGCAGCTGTCGAAGTGGAGGTATTGCTGGTGGTTAGTAGGTTTGAAACGGACGGAGGTGCTGTTGTAGGCATCTTTGAGGTAGAGGACAATGTCTAGGAAGAAGTCTTGTTGGGTTGAGTAGGACCAGGTGAAGCAAATGGGGGAGAAGTGTTGACCTTCTGGAGTAATGTGGATAGGGTGTCCTCGCCCTTGATCCAGATCACAAGTATGTAATCAGTGAATCTGAAGCAGGTGAGGGGTTTAGGATTCTGGGTGTTTAGGAAGGATTCCTCTAGATGGCCCATGAATAGGTTGGCACAGGATGGTGCCATACAGATGACCAGAGTTGTACCCCTGATTTGTTTGTAGGTAATGCCCTCAAAGGGGAAGTAATTGTGGGTGAGGATAAAGCTGGTCATGGTGACTAGGAAAGTGGTTTTTGGTTTGGAATTTGTCAGGCATTGGGAAAGGTTGTGTTCAATAGCGGTAAGGCCATGGACATTAGGGATGTTAGTCAGCAGTGATGAGCAGGACACTGTGGTAAGGGGGCAGTAACTGTGGGGTGTCAGTGGAGGAAATAATTGGTATCTCTTATACAGGAGGGTAGGTTCTGGGTAATAGGTTGAAGGTGTTGGTCTACAAGAGCAGAGATTCTCTCAGTGGCAGCACAGTAACAGGCCACAATGGGACGTCCTGGGTGGTTGGGTTTATGGACTTGAGGAAGTATCTAGAAGGTAGGAGTGGTAGGGGTGAGCAGAGAGATGGACTCCGAGGAGAGATTCTGGGATGGGCCTAAGGATTTGAGGAGCGACTGGAGATCCTGCTGGGTTTCTGGAATGAGGTCACTGTGGCAAGGTTTGTAGGTGGATGTATCTGACAGCTGGTGGAGTCCTTCTGCCAGGTAACCCTTGCAGTTCAAAACAAAAGTGGTGGAGCCTTTGTCTGCAGGTAGCATTATAAGGTTGGGATCAGTTTTTAGATTGTGGACTGTGGTTCTTTCTGTTGATGTAAAGTTCGTCTACATGTTGACAGATTTGGGGAATGATGGTGAGGCAAGGTTTGAGGTTAAGATTTGGGGGCAGTGGGGGTGGATCACGGTTGGATGGAGGAGTGAACTGATTAGGCAGGGTTCAACATTGGTCTTTGGTTGAGTCTGATTGGTAGGGTAAGTGACCAGGAGAGGGAGAGGGAGAGGGAGAGGGAGAGGGAGAGGGAGGGAAGGTCTTTAACAAGTCCTGCATGACTGAATTTGGGAGTGGGGCAAAAGTTGAGGCCTTTGGAAAGGACTGATATTTCTGTGCGGCTAAGGTTCATGACTGTATTTTGGGTCTGTTTAGCTTCTGGATTGTGTGTAGTGGTGGGAAGGAGTTTTAGGAGGGTGAGGTAAATGTAGTAGGTTTGTGAGATAGGGCTGGATTGGGTTGTTTAGAGGGAAGAGACCAGACAGTGAGGTCATCGCTCTCATTGGATTATGGAAGGACGGGGAAGGAAGTTGGCCATGCACTTTCAGAGGAACCATCCCGGCATTTGCCTTTTGCGATTTAGGGAAATCACGGAAAACCTAAATCAGGATGGCCGGACGCGTGAGTGATAGGGTTTGTCAGGTATGAGGGGACATGGAGGAGGTTTGGAGGTTGTTGGAAAGGTGGTGGACAGTGGTACTCCAAGACATGAGTAGGAAGTGAGCAGGGTAGAGAGCTTTTTGAGGACCAATACTACATTCTGTTGTAATGTGTATCACTATTTTTCAAACATGTTGTATACATCCCCTATCAATCATGTTTGGATGACCTCAGAACTCACAATTGTTTCCCTATAGAAGCCAACTGCATCTCCTGTACCTTTTCTCACATGAACTATATACCTGCAATTTCTCCAGTATACCTAACGTTCAGTAACATCATACCACCACCTAATCCCTTCTCGCTTTTACTTGCTTGTTTTGTTTTCTCCAACAAAACATATTCTTTTTAACAGCCTTTTGCTTTTAGTTCGCTTCTTTTCTATGCATTTCTCCCTTAACTGCTGGGACCTTTAGTTACTGACATTTTTCGGTGTGGACATTACTTCCTGCCTGCTATTCCTACAAAAGGCCTCATTTGTCATCTCACCTTTTTCTACTTCCTACTCTGGACACATCACAAATGTTCTATGTTGGATTCTCTTTTCTCATTCCTCAGCATTCTCCTCCTCTTTACTTTTGACTACCCATGTACTTGACACTTCATAGTGGTAGCACTGAGGCTACAGGAAAGTGTGCCAAATGTACGACATTGCTCTCATACATAAAGTTTATGAAAAAGGAAAGTGTGCCAAATATACGACATTGCTCTCATACATAAAGTGTATGAAAAAGGAAAGTGTGCCAAATATACGACATTGCTCTCATACATAAAGTGTATGAAAAAGGAAAACAGAAATCAAATTATTATCAAATCCTGTTTTATTTGTGCCAATTACAATAAAAATGTATTGCATTAAAAATGTTAAGAGAAAAAAGCTGTCTTACCTGTGGGCAAATGGAAGCCAGTATTAAATTTCTGCCTACAAGTGGCTCACGAGCATGTTCCTCCCAGAATTTTGAAAACATATCATGTGTTTCCTGTGTTATCAAAACCGATGAAGCTTGTTCATTGCACACTTCCAAGTAATTGCCTTTAAGCACTAGCTCAATATCACACCGATTTCCACCATTTATACTGCGCCATCTTCTCAGTACAGTACCACTAAAATTTGTTTGGTGGTACAATGAAACAGAAATGTATGTTTCTTAAGTGCCTTCTAAATATAATCTGTCTAACTAAACACTACAAAATTAACAGAAAAAAATAAATGAAGAAAAAGAAGAAGAAGCAGAAGCAGAATAAAGAAACAAGCTATGAAATATAAGAGAAATGAAACTGTGTCCATGATGTCTTTTGTGGTGGGCTATTTGTATAAAGATAATATAGATTATCATATCACCAAAATTACCTATCAGCAAAATACATTATGCCTATTTTAACAGTCATATAACTTAGCATCACTTGATGATGTCTGGCATTCTATAAAGGTAACAGAACTATTTACAGTGTATACTTACATAAAGTTATATGTCCATGAAAACATACCCTTTGTGGGTTTTATTAATTATGATAGAGAGGGTTCTGAACCAAGAAAGCTCGCAATGTGCAACTTTGGCAAGTGCTAATTATACAGAGCAACATTATGCAATGTGGTACAGGTTGTCACTGGACTCGGCAACTGACTTGTAGGATTTATTCTTAAAAGCAATACGACTGCAGTGTTTCAATCAATTTATGGACATTTAATAAAAAAAATTCCTTTATTAACAATGGAAAAAAATAAAAGAAAAAGAAAGACGGAAAGCAACCATGGAGTTGTAGGTTAAACTGGTAAACAGAGATAATTCAGTTGCCTTACCAGACTTTTATTAAATCCTGCACACACACACACACACACACACACACACACACACACACACACACACAGTCAATGTTCCAATTAAAGAACAGTTTTTGAACCCTAATCCTTTCACAGTTCTGTGGTGATGTGATTTGTAAGTTACCAATGCAGCGTGAGCTAACATTTACTTACGTTTTAATAACCATTCTTTTCAACAAACTTACAGTATTCCTACGTGTTGCCACCTCTCTGAAGAGCAAATTCTTATTACGGTAGTTTAAGAATGGACACACACATCAATGACACATTCCTAGTGCAATCCCATGAAAAGAATAAATTGCTGGAGCAGACAGAGTATCTCAAATCCATTCATGGGAATATTAGGTTTATCTTGGAATGGAAAGAGAAAGGGATATATTAGTTTCTCTGAAGGAGGAATTCTGTGTACTGTAAGTACATCCATGCAAATTTATACTTGAAGGCGTCCAACTGCACCCCTCCTTCAAAGACTGTGAGTGTCGTTATAACTTCATTTCACATGGGTTAAGCAGTGTCTGACAATGACAGCTCCCAGGATGACCTAGTAAGCCTAGGGGCTGTATTCAGGGGAAGGACGGGCAATGGATTCTCTTATCAGATTAAGAAAGCTCTATAAATCAGAACCAACCACAGGAAGAGGAAAGAGATGATGTGAATCTACAGATTTCCTTCAGTATATTAGGAACTTCTCTAAAAATATTACCAGAATCACAAAGCAACATCATGTAAAAGTGATCTTTCATCAAACTGATAATATGCCAACTCTTCTGGGTACTGTGAAGGATGATCTCCTTCTACAAAAGGTGGAAATACATAAATTCAGTGCCACTGTGGTGAAAATTATACAGCACAAACCACAGCTAATTTACAATAATGATGTACTGAGCATCATTGCTACATAGCCTCTACAACAGAACAAATATATGACATCTGAACATTTTATTTCCAATGTCCATTTCATGGATTATGACAACATTCAGATATTGGCCACATCATTCTTTTGGGATTCTGTGGTCAAAGAAACAGTGAAAATATGGCTGGCAGGCAACAAGATCACCTGGGATTAGCACTTCCACCTACACAATTCGTGGAATCATTTAACTTCGCATCTTCCTTCCATTTCACATTTTCTCTCTAAGAGCACTTTCTGTTCAGTGTTTTGTGCTTTGCAATCTTTCAACTAACATCAAAATGAATAATGAACCATATGAAACAATCATCCTGTATTTGCAGCATCTCAAGCAGCTCTGTGTTTCATTATATTTAGCATTAGTAAAATTTTGCCTTTGAAGCATATTCTCTACCTGTGATTGATTCTGCCAACTGTGTTATCAGTGAAGCATGTTCATTAAGCTACCCGGTACAAGTAGGAATCATATGGTTTTGCTGTCCCTGAATACAGGCACAATTTCATATTTAATATTCAGTCATTGACATGCCTTGGAAATAGCTGAAATAATCTCTGCTGAAATCTCGGAAGAGGACGCAAACCAGAAAAATGATGGAATATCTCTAGGTAGTTCAAATCAACAAGACTGAAAATTTCAAGTGAATGCCCATTGATGAATGTTTAATAGATCTAAAATTAATTTAATTGGTAGCGTGGATATCGCTACTCAGTCCTAGCTGGCAAGGGAGGCTCTTCTTTCATTGTCATACCATAAGTTTTGTGTGTGACAAACCAGAAGTCTTCACAATGACATGTAATGTTTCCAGAATGAAATTTTCACTCTGCAGCTGAGTGTGCACTGATGTGAAACTTCCTGGCAAATTAAAATTGTGTGCTGGACCAAGACTCAAACTCGAGACCTTGCCTTTTGGGGGGCATGTGAGCCGGCCAAGCACGACTCGCGACTCGTCTTCATGGCTTTACCTCCTCCAGTACCTCATCTTCTACCTTCCAAACTTTACAGAAGCTCTCCTGCAAAATTTTCTAAACTAGCACTCCTGGAAGAAAGGATACTGTGGAGACATGGCTTAGCCACAGCCTGGGGAATGTTTCCAGAATGAAATTTTCAGCTGGAAGCTGTAAAATGAAAACTGCTGAGAGAATCATAATTTCATTGCCCATGAAAGAAGTTGTGGTCTCTATAAGATCACTGAGATCCCAGACTCACCAGTAGAGGGACATGGGTACATGCCCACATGATGACAGAGCATGCATGTGCACGCATCAGCTATTCACTGTACTCAGTCGTGCTGAAAACAGTGAAATGGATATTTCAGAATGAAAGCAAAGGGGCAAATTGCATTTTCTGAATGTGAGAGGAATATGGGGAATGGAAACTCATGAAAGAATGGCACATGTGTCTACTGCAATGCTCAAGGCATGGCATAAGCAATTCAAGGAAGAACGAATCTCATTGGCTGACAATGCACAATCTGGAACCCCACACCGCATTACTGATACCATTGCACAGCAGGTAGATGCCCTTATTATTGAAGACCAGTGAGTTACAGTAGCAGCTGTTGGGTTGGGTTGTTTGGGGGGAAGAGACCAAACAGTGAGGTCATCGGTCTCATTGGATTAGGGAAGGAAGTCGGCCGTGCCCTTTCAGAGAAACCATCCCAGCATTTGCCTGGAGCGATTTAGGGAAATCACGGAAAACCTAAACCAGTATGGCCGGATGCGGGATTGAACCATCGTCCTCCCGAATGCGAGTCCAGTGTGCTACCACTGCGCCACCTCGCTCGGTTTGTAGCAGCTGTTCCCCACTGTAGGTAGTCAGTGGCTGCAGTGGGCCTCACTACAGTGATGTTATGATCTCTGTAATTTCTGTGTTGTATTTTTTTAAATGCCCTGTCTCACTGAGCTTGTCTAGGGGTTCTGGTTGAGAACAGTAATCTGTGATCGGGTAATTTCATATAGTGGAGAAAACTGATCTCACAGTCCAAATATTACATCTCTTGTAGGCTTTTAGTGCTACTTACGAATAGCTGTAACAAAGGCTGCATGAACAGGACCAACAGCAAGAGGAAGTCAGGTGGATGCCACTGACATTCCATCCATTTCACACAGCGAAAGAAACTTGGTCCAACTACATCGCCTGACTGGAACAACACTTCAGGGCACAAAGAGCAGCAGGTGATGTTACCCAATGTACTTTTTTATAATCCAAGTCTTATCCTCATATCTATGGATTGGTGCAAAGGCTGTTTACAGATAAACACTCATGTGCACTAAGTTGTTCGGAGGTGAAGGACAAAGTGACAGAATATTTTGAGAGTAAAATTCCAGCGGCAGGAGCACACTATAAGTTCCATAGGGCATATAAGAAACCCGGATGATCTTTCAAGAATTGGGTTGCCATGCTCCAATGTCTCACTATGGATTTAAATTCAAGTTTGAAAATCTGAACTGTAATTTTCCCTACTCCGATACAATGGTCAGGGACATGCTTATCATTCATGCATCAGATGAAGGTCTGCAGAATGACCTTACCCACTTAAATAACACAATGTTGGAAGAATGTTTATCTATTATTTATCTATTATTCAGGCTTCTGGAAAAACAAAGCAAATGCAGCAAGCTCTCAATTTGGAGGAGCCAAGATTTTTAAGATGGACTTCTATTGTGGCAAAAAAATTTTCAGACAAGTGTAGGCGGAACAGCAAAATCTGCCAGGCTTCCAGGGATAGTTCCACTCCACCTAAAGGAGGTAAAATCAAAATTTATTGGAAGTTAGCAATCTAAAGGAAAGTTTTGTGCTTAGTGCTTCATTACTCTTGATAGATGGTCATGTTATTACAAAAATATGAAGTGTTTACATTGTAAAAAAGAAAAAGGGGGGGGGGGGGGGGGAGCACAAGGCAAAGGGTTGTCTGCAGAAGCAACATCGCACTGTCAAGTACTTTACTTGTATGGGTGACATTGACCACATGCAGGATGACTGTGAAAGTAGCATTTATAGTATTATTTTTCAAGGTACCATAGCAGTTTTGAATTATGCTGGACTCAAAGGATGAAATGCACAATTTCAAGTTTATATAGGTTCCTCTACAGCTATTATAAATAGTGCTATTTATGACTTTATTGGCTCTCCACAGTTGATCAAATTTAAAGGACCTATGATGAGTTTATAGAGATCAGCCAACTCAAATCAAAGGTCACCGTGTAGTGACTGCCCAGTATATAAACAAATGTGTCGAGGCACTGCAACTGGTGATGTAATCTAATGCAGCTGTCAACATAATGGAACTGAATTTTTTTCTACAACTTGAGTTCATAGTTAAAGATTAGGAGATTAGCGCTCAAGATCCTGCTGACAAAGAGGTCATTAGAGATGGAGCACAAGCTCGGACTGTTGAAAGATTGCGAAAGAAATTGGCCAAGCCTTTGCAAAGGAACTATCCCGGCATTTGCCTCAAGCAATTTAGGATGGCTGGACGCGGGTTCGAAATGTTGTCCTCCTGAATGCAAGTCCAGAGTGCTAACCACTGAGCTATCTCGTTCAGTTATAGTTCAAGATTCAGCTAAACGAATCCACATCAGGGATGAGAATGTGGAAGGTACACAACCCTATGCCTGATACCAAACTACACTGCTGAAGTTTTACTTTCCTTGGCCTGACGCAACAGAACTGTGGAGCTGGCTCCACCTAGACCACACTGGATGATTTCTGGGGGCTAACTGCCTTATTCTAGTGGGAGGCCACACTAGCTACACCTATGTTGTCAGGTTGGGCAATAGAGGTGCACCCCAAATGGTATACTCCCTGAAACAGATCTTCAGAGTGGGAGGTCTCCCAACAACTATTGCTGTAGATAATCGTACCTAGCTTAGTACTCAAGAATTTGAGTCTCTCTGCATGGCTCATGGGATTCAGCATGTTTCTTTCTTCTTACAGAAGCTCTCCCCATAAGGATCCCACCGAGACATTGCATGTAAGGGAGATGATGATCCTTCTGTCCCTCATACACCTCATCTATGGAGATCATCATTGCAGCTGGCTTTGGAAGCAAAAAATGGCATTGTGAAGGCAATGCCACAGTCTCCTATTCTGAGATCTGGTATGGAAAGAAGGTGCGGTATCCTGCGGCTGTGGTCTGTCACCTGGGAAACACAATGTAAGTCATACAGACTGCAAAAGGTGATACAAGACGCAAACATGTGGATCAGCTTCAGCAACACGTTGATACTTTTTCTCCTTCCAGGAGCCATAGCCCTGTTTCAGTTTCACATAAGACAACACTTCTGTTCTGGAAGGTGAATGGGGGGAGAGAGAACCACAGCAGCACAGTAGCGGCAATGCCGTGCTACCACCAGAACCAATAGACTCAGAGCCCAGCATGGGCAGCACAGAGGACAGGTTGGAAGTGGACCTCACCCACTAACCACAATGGCAGCTGAAGAAGAAATTTCACCTCTCTCACTTGGGGGGCGGGGGGCGAAATGTCCCACATTGCAACCAGTGCTGGGTAGTCTGCCCATCCAACAAGGTAGCAGGTGATTAGACCTGCATCAAAGCAAATCCAGGACAGTGATACTTTGCTGGTCTTGCACAGAGGCTGCTAACAGCAGCCACACTACTTTGTGCATCTTCGTCACGTGCCCCAATCGTGCAGAGTGATGACATCACTTTGCCTGAGAAGCCAATGAGCAGACACTTGATATCACTCGGTGCCCATAGTAAATTCCATGGATTCGAGTATCAAAACACACGGTTATTTAACAGGCATCCCAGCAAGTTCGCAGCAGTCTTGTCTGAAATCGGCAGTTCCTAAATCGGCAGTCTACAGTCTTCACCTGAAGTCTTCACTCCACGGGTATCGCAACCCTGCAGCCACAACCAGTCAACAGCATCAGTAAAGAACTTAGCAGCAGACAGTGTTTACTTCTCGTGAACGACCATCACATTTATTGGCATAGTCTCAACCACAACAGATTTAAATTCTTTTTGTACTTGGAATGGATGTTATGGTTTCATGAGCATAATAAAAGTGTGTTAATTAACAAACTGCCTGTTGGCTTCTGTCAAGTGTTCTTCAGTCTACATTTGTTTGATGAGTTTCCTGATGTTTTGCCAGCATGAGTGGCTTGCATTATCAAAGCTTCATCCTCTATTGTTGGTGGTGGACTGGTATTGAGCTCACAGCCCCAGATTATATGCTACCTGCATTGGTCATTTGCTGCAACACGGGAATCCAGGTCCCATTCACCATAAGGCTTTCTTCTTTCTTGTTGAAGCTACTGTCATGTTTATGTATTTTTATAGCTCAGGTAGTAAGGGGAGAACCGCACTGGAAACAACCACAGAGAGACCCTTGGACAGTGGCATTACCAGGTAAATACAATATGCAGCTGTGAGCTCGACTCCAGTCCACCATCAGCAATCGAGGGTGAAGTTTTGACAATAACAGCCACTCGTGCTCACGAAACATCACAAAAATCGTCAAACAAACATATGCTGAAGAACCAGAAACAGGTGCCAACAGGCAGTTTATCAACAAATGGCCACGAACACCTTAACAATTTAGTGTTAATTAACATGGTATTAATAATTTGATATGTGTTTGCCAGAAACCCTGCTACTGAACAATGGTCCAGTTAGTCACAAGCAAGAATCAGAAGAATCCACATATGAACAGCACTGCTATATTTAACTCTTCTGAATCATTGTGGACCTCTTTGAAGTAGTCAGTCTTGGTTTTATTTCTCCAAAAGTAGTTCAAGAGTTGTCCCACTAGCCTAGTTTCTTACACTCTTGATGTATGACAGAAAAGTGCAATCTCTCCTTTTTCACAATGTATCTATTACTGACCGACTTCCCTGATACACCACTTCGTTAGACAGCAGTGTGCACTGTAAGTTTTTCTTTTCTTTTCTTTTTTCCATGATGATTCTTCTGTGTCCCTGTTGTAGTTTATCTGTTGTTGTTTTGGTGTTCAGCTTGAATAGTGTTTCGCTTGTGTATGTTGCTTCAGATTTACCAATAGAGTAGTAGAGCTTGAATTCGGCATTTCTTCCTGTAGATTGGCCAGGTGTTTCATTTTTCTTGTTTCAATTTAGTTGTTTTGCTTTCTACTGAGGCTCTCCTGTTTCAGATACAGGTGATGATTTCACCTCAGCATATTTAACTTATTTACAACTTTAAATTGTTTGTTATTGTTCATACAGCTGGTGTTACAACACTGAAATATAAATTATACTACAACAAAGGCAACAAATAATGTTGTGTGTCACACATCAAAATCATCACGCATAAATACCTTAAAAAAACTTGGAAATGGAGATCATTTAGTGAAATAAAAGCAATGTACCACAAATTAAGAACAGAAAATCATCAATGATACCAGAAACGGTTATTTCAAAAACAAACCCATTACGTAATTTTATTTTCATCAATAAATATGAATTTTGTGCTGAGAAAATTTGTAATTCATGAAACTTCAACATATAAAAATAACAGCTTAAACAGGACAAGACTCTGACTTAAAAAAGATACTGCTTCTCCTCCTGCAGCATGGGCTGGATTGTTAATCCAAGTATTTTACTGCTTACAACAGTCAATGCCATCAGACTGACTGCTGACCAAGAAAGTTACACATATGCAAAATCATTTACACAATGGGTGAATGTGGAGACCAGGAAGCAGACTTTACTGTTTGTGGGAGGCATCTTGAAATCTATGGTTGACATGTGACTGGTTCTTACCCTAGTTGAATACCACTGAAGAAGAACACCGTAAGAAGCTTGATCAATATAGTGACCTTTATGTATTGCTGAGTAAGCATGGTGTACAATGAGATCATCATCCATATCAACAGTTTTGCTACTGTCACTGGTTGAGTGAACAATAACCACACAAACTACTTTGCAGCAGTTGATATTAAACACATTTACTTATTCATTCAGTCTATGTGTTCTGGTGAAGTCCTCATGAAGGAGATCTTTCAATGGTGTGGAATTAACTAATGTATACATAAAACAGTACAAGTATCAGTCAAAGAAATTCTGTATGCTATGTTATCCATTAACTATGACAAAAACATCACTTTCTACTTGTGCTCACACTAACTACAAATAAAACAAAATTAACAGTAAAGCCACTACTTTCAACATACATTGCCTAACAAAAAAGTTAAGTACTCAGAAGACGTACTCAGAAGACATGGTCAGATATTATTGTCAATTTGTAAACGTACACAGCAATGGCGAGCAGGTAAATGGTTAGAGTTGCAATTATGTGTAACAGGTAGAACAACAGCCACAAGAGTGCATTAGTGTTGTTTGTGTTTAGTATTGTTACAGGGCTTGGTAGGTATATAAGAAATGTGAAATGCATCAGATGTTCAGTGATCACTTTGAAGGGGAATAGATGCTGCATACTCATGTGAGACAGGCTTCATTGTTGGTCTTCATACGGCCAACTAGTTGAATCGTGCAATATGATTTGAGGGGTGGGATGAGAAAGTGGCCTGATGTCAAACTGGGTGGGAGGGTGAGGACAGGCAAACTAGTCGTCAAGATGATGATGATGGTGGTGGTGGTGATGATAAGGTTTCTTTGGGTATATGATGGCATGGACTTTAGCATCCTTACAAAATGTTATGAAATTAGTGTGGAAGAATATTGTGAAATTATGAAAAGGAGAACTGCAAATGAAAATTGAAATAAAGTCCTGAGAACTTTTGTGTGTGTGTGAGGAGGATCAGGTAGTGATAGTGGATGGAACAGGGAACAGTCTTGATAGGGATGGGGAATATGACGTGGTTGGTGACCTGGTAAAGATAGCTACTCAAACTGTTTCAGCGTCATGATCGGGTTCATCTTAATGCAGCTGTTAGGTGCGTTAACATGGGGCTGGGAAGGGCGCTGATGGCAGAGGGCATGGGTCACATTTCAGTGGTGCCAGTTGGGTCTATTAGTAGATCGGGTTTCACTAGGCATGGCCTGTACCTCAGTAGGTTTGGGAATGGGAGCCTGGCAAAGCTTTTAGGTGACAGGGTAGTGGGTGGTGGTGAGATCACTCATGGAAAAATTCCTGTAATAGTTGGTGTTAGAGCTGCCCTTTTTTAGATTGAAGTCAGCTGCTTAAAGGAAGTCTCACTAACTAAGGGCTCACCTTCAGAGGACGTCATGTTTCCAAGTAGAGAAGGAATTAGCATATTTCATCAAAATATAAGAGGTATTAGAGATAAAGTTAGTGAACTGCTTATAGATGTTGACTCTGAAATTATTGGTATGTCAGAGCACCACTTAAATAATTTGATTTACCAGGATACAGATTAGCTGGCTGTTTTTCAAGGAGTTCCTTGTGGGAGGGGGAGTGGCTATGTATGTACAAAACAGTATTCCATTTGAGTCCACAGACTTGTCACAGCACTGCATTGAACAGACATTTGAATGTTGTGCAGGAGTAGTTAAATTAAGTGAAACTGAACTTCTAATTGTTGCTGTTTATAGCACTTCTAACTTTGACTTCAGAGCATTTCTGCTCAAGCTAGAAAGGGATCTTGATTCACTTTATAGGAAGTACCAGAAATTCGTTATATGTGGTGACTTCAATATAAATTTTTTATATGATGGTGCAACAAAAAGGATGTTCGCAGACCTCCTAAATTCATGTGATCTCATGCATACTGTGTTTTTCCCCAACTAGGGTACAGGGGAACAGTAGCACAGCTATAGGGAATATTTTTATTCATTCTTCATTGCTAGAAGGGCATTCTGTTAGTAAAAGGGTGAATGGCTTGTCAGACCATGATGCACAAATTCTAACACTAAAAGGCTTTTGTACTCAAACAAATGTCACATAAAATTACAAAATATGTACGCAAGTTAATCCAACAGCAATAGAGAGTTTTTTAAACCTTGTCAAGGAACAAGAGTGGCAGAATGTTTATAGTGGTGATAACATAGATGATGAATATAATGCTCTCCTTAACACATTTCTCATGCTCTTTGAAAGTTGCTTTCCATTAGAACATCCTAAACGGGGTATGAGCAGTAATAGGCAGCTTGGGTGGCTAATTAGAGGCATAAAGATATCACGTAGAACAAAGTGGGAATTATATCAAAACATTAGAAGTAGTCACAATCAAGCCACAGTAGCCCATTACAAACAGTATTGTAACTAGCTTAAAAAAGTTATTATGAAAACAAAGAGTATGTCATATGCAAACAGAATAGTTCATTCAAAGGATGAAATTAAAACCATATGGTCAGTTGTGAAGGAAGCGTCTGGTCAGCAGCACAAGATCAATGATACAAAGTCAGTTCGCTGTAAAAATATTTCTGTTACTGATAAATCAGGTACACGAGATCAAAAATATCTAGACACCACCAAAACCATACATTTTTCATATTAGGTGCATTGTGCTGCCACCTACTGCGAGGCACTCCATACCAGCAACCTCAGTAGTCATTAGACATTGTCGGAGAGCAGCATGGGGCGCTCCGCGGAACTCACGGACTTCGGAAATGGTCGGGTGATTGGGTGTCACTTGTGTCATATGTCTGTACACAAGATTTTCACACTCCTAAACATCCCTAGGTCCACTGTTTCCAAAGTGACAGTGAAGTGGAAATGTGAAGGGACACGTACAGCACAAAAGCGTACAGGCTGACTTCATCTGTTGACCGACGGAGACCGCCGACAGCTGAAGAGGGTCGTAATGTTTAATAGGCAGACATCTATCCAGACCATCACACAGGAATTCCAAACTGCATCAGGATCCACTGCAAGTACTATGAAAGTTAGGCGGGATGTGAGAAAACGTGGATTTCATGGTCGAGCAGCTGCTCATAAGCCACACATCATGCCGGTAGATGCCAAACGACGCCTCGCTTAGTGTAAGGAGTGTAAACATTGGACGACTGAACAGTGGAAAAATGTTGTGTGGAGTGACAAATCACACTGCACAATGTGGCGATCCGATGGCAGTGTGTGGGTACGGCGAATGCCCGATGAACGTCATCTGCCAGCATGTGTAGTGCCAACAATAAAATTTGGAGGCGGTGGTGTTATGGTGTGGTCGTGTTTTTCATGGAGGGGGCTTGCACCCCTTGTTGTTTTGCGTCTCACAATCACAGCACAGGCATACATTGATGTTTTAAGCACCTTCGTGCTTCTCACTGTTGAAGAGCAATTTGGGCATGTTGATTGCATCTTTCAACATGATTGAGCACCTGTTCATAATGCACAGCCTGTGGCAGAGTGGTTACACAACAATAACATCCCTGTAATGGACTGGCCTGCACAGAGTCCTGACTTGAATCCTACAATCCACCTTTGGTATATTTTGGAACGCCGACTTCGTGTCAAGGCTCACCGACCGACATCGATACCTCTCCTCAGTGCAGCACTCCGTGAAGAATGGGCTGCCGTTCCCCAAGAAACATTCCAGCACCTGACTGAATGTATGCCCAGCACCATATTGAATTCTAGCTTTACCGAAGGGGGCGCCATAAACTTGTAGGTCATTTTCAGCCAGGTGTCCAGATACTTTTGATCACTTAGTCTGTATATAGTATTGAACAATCATTTCCTGAGCGTTGCTGGTGAATTAAATAAAAATTTAGTTTCTACAGGGAGTCATATAACTTTCTTGGCAAATGCCTTTCTGAGATTGATGTCTGAAATACTCCTCTGTGATACAGACAACGGGGAGACTAAGTCAATAATCAAATCAATGAAAACTAAGGACTCTCATGATTATGATGGAGTGCCTAGCAGAATAATAAAGTACTGTGCTGCACAGGTTAGCACCGTATTTAGCTACATTTGTAGTTTTTCCTTTAGGAATGGTCAGTTTCCTGAATGATTAAAGTACTAAATAGTAAAGCTGCTTTATAAAAAGAGAGAAAGAGATAATGTAGATAATTTTAGACCTATTTCTATGCCATCGGTGTTTGCTAAAGTTATAGAACAGGCTGTGTATGGAAGGATAATTGATCATTTTATATCACACGATTTGCTATCAATGTTCAGTTCGGCTTTAGAAGTCGTTTAACAACTGAGAATGATATATTCTCTTTTCACTGTGAGGTACTGGATGGGTTAAACAAAAGGTTTCGAACACTAGGCATATTTTTTTTGATTTAACTAAGGAGTTTGATTGTGTTGATAACAAAATATTGCTCCAGAAGTTGCACCATTATGGAATACGGGGAGTAGCTCTCAATCGGTTCACCTCTTACTTTAGCAGCCGACAGCAAAATGTCATTATTCACAATGTTGAGAATGGTTATGATGTGGGGTCTGAGTGGGGTACGGTCAAGTCGGGGGGGTGCCCAGGGATCAGTGTTGGGGCCACTCCTGTTCCTTATTTATGTAAATTATGTGCCCTCTAGTATTACAGGTAGCTCTAAAATATTTCTGTTTGTTGAGGAGACTAGCTTGGTAGTAAAGGATGTTGGTTGCAGCATTGGCTTGGTTTCAAATAGGGCAGTTCATGACCGAAGTTCATGGCTTGTAGAAAATAAACTAATGTTAAATCACAGTAAAACTCAGTTTTTACAGTTTCTAACACACAATTCAACAAAACCTGACGTTTTAATTTCACAGAATGAGCAAATCATTAGCAAAACTTAACAGTTCAAATTTCTAGGTGTCCAGATAGATAGTAAACTGTTGTGGAAAGCCCACATTCAGGATCCTGTTCAAAGACTTAATGCTGCCATTCTTACTATTCGAACGGTATCTGAAGCGGGTGATCGTTTGACACGAAAATTAGTCTCCTTTGCTTATTTTCATTTGCTTATGTCATATGGTATTATATTTTGGGGTAACTCTTCCCATTCTAAAAGCATATTTTTGGCTCAGAAATGGGTGGTTCGGGTAATAAGTGGTGTAAGTTCACAAAAGTCTTGTAGACCTCTGTTCACAAGGCTGGGCATTTTGACATTGGTCTCTCTCTCTCTCTCTCTCTCTCTCTCTCTCTCTCTCTCTCTCAGATGATGTGACTTACCGAACGAAAGTGCTGGCAGGTCGATAGACACACAAACAAACACAAACATACACACGAAATTCAAGCTTTCGCAACAAACTGTTGCCTCATCAGGAAAGAGGGAAGGAGAGGGAAAGACGAAAGGATGTGGGTTTTAAGGGAGAGGGTAAGGAGTCATTCCAATCCCGGGAGCAGAAAG
Organism: Schistocerca serialis cubense; assembly: GCF_023864345.2. Lineage (NCBI taxonomy): Eukaryota > Metazoa > Arthropoda > Insecta > Orthoptera > Acrididae > Schistocerca > Schistocerca serialis. Next base: position 125,200,046 of record NC_064644.1, read on the forward strand.
ACTTACCTTAGGGGTAAAGGCATGTCTGCTTGTGTCTGTGTATGTGCGGATGGATATGTGTGTGTGTGCGCGAGTGTATACCTGTCCTTTTTTCCCCCTAAGGTAAGTCTTTCCGTTCCCGGGATTGGAATGACTCCTTACCCTCTCCCTTAAAACCCACATCCTATTGTCTTTCCCTCTCCTTCCCTCTTTCCTAATGAAGCAACTGTTGGTTGCGAAAGCTTGAATTTCGTGTGTATGTTTGTGTGTCTATCGACCTGCCAGCACTTTCGTTCGGTAAATATATATAAAAAAGCAAAGATAATGAGACTTACCAAACAAAAGCGCTGGCAGGTCGATAGACACACAAACATACACACGAAATTCAAGCTGCCAGCACTTTCGTTTGGTAAATATATATAAAAAAGCAAAGATAATGAGACTTACCAAACAAAAGCGCTGGCAGGTCGATAGGCACACAAACACACACAAACATACACACAAAATTCTAGCTTCCGCAACCAACGGTTGCTTCATCAAATGGTTCAAATGGCTCTGAGCACTATGGGACTCAACTGCTGAGGTCATTAGTCCCCTAGAACTTAGAACTAGTTAAACCTAACTAACCTAAGGACATCACAAACATCCATGCCCGAGGCAGGATTCGAACCTGCGACCGTAGCGGTCTTGCGGTTGCTTCATCAGGAAAGAGGGAAGGAGAGGGAAAGACGAAAGGATGTGGGTTTTAAGGGAGAGGGTAAGGAGTCATTCCAATCCCGGGAGCGGAAAGACTTACCTTAGGGGGGAAAAAGGACAGGTATACCCTCGCATACACACACATATCCTTCCGCACATACAGAGACACAAGCAGACATTTGTAAAGGCAAAGAGTATGAGCAGAGATGTCAGTCGAGGCGGAAGCAAAGAGGCAAAGATGTTGTTGAAAGATAGGTGAGGTATGAGTGGCGGCAACTTGAAATTAGCAGAGGTTGAGGCCTGGCGGATAACGAGAAGAGAGGATATACTGAAGGGCAAGTTCCCATCTCCGGATTTCTGACAGGTTGGACATCCTTTCGTCTTTCCCTCTCCTTCCCTCTTTCCTGATGAAGCAACCGTTTGTTGCGAAAGCTTGAATTTTGTGTGTATGTTTGTGTGTCTATCGACGCTTATTCCCAAGAATAAGCAGCTTTCATTCTGTTAATACTTGGCAGAAATCAAGCCTGCATAGGGATCGGACTTCAGTACCTCTTGTGCAGAAACATGTGCACTATACTGCTGCATCCATTTTCAATAACCTATCTCTAGAATTCAAAAATCTTAGCAGTAATCCACACGCTTTCAAATCAAAACTGAAGAGTTTCCTCATGGGTCACTCCTTCTATTCTGTCGAGGAGGTCCTTGAAAAATTAAGCCGATTCTTGTTGTTTTGTTGATTGCGTTTACTTAAACTTATGGATTGACTTTTGTCGGGTTAATAAACATTTTATTTTTATCTCTTATTAATTTTATGTTGTAACTTCATGTACTGATATGTTCCATGACCTTGGAGATTTGCTCCTCAATTTGGTCCTATGGAACCAGTTGTGTAAATAAATAAATAAAATATCAAATAAATCCTGGTCATCCATCACATGAAAGCCAACACATGACAATGTTCACGACGAATCGTTGTGCTGTCAGAGTTCCCTCAGATGCTACCATGTTTGAGGGAACTCCGATAGCACAACATTAAGTCATGAACAAACTGCATCCTTATGTGTTAGCTCTTACGTGACAATATTGTGGTGTCATTTTTCAACAGGACGATGCTCATCCACACACAAAATGTCTCCACAAACTGCCTTTGTGATGTTGAGGCAGAGAGCACAAGCTCAGATTGTGTCAAGGATGGGGAAGGATATCGGCCGTGCGCCTGGAAAGGAACCATCCCGGCATTTGCCTCAAACAATTTAGAGAAATCATGGAATGCCTGGATGTCTGGACGCAGGTTTGAACCGTCATCCTCCCGAATGCGAATCCAGTGTGCTAACCACTGCGCCACCTCGTTCGGTGTTCCCGGCAGAACATTCGTGGGGCCAGCTCGGATATCATCTCCATCCTGGTGCCAGTATACACAATATCGAGGACCGATTACAACAGCTGTGGGCCAGCTTGCTTTAGGAGAGGATGATACAATGACATTGTGACACCATTTCCAACTGTAACAGCACTAGCAACCCGACCAGCGAGAGGTGCATCATCATAACGAAAAGAGGACTCATACTGCCAAGTTCTTCGTAAATTTGACTCAATTTTATAAGCACTGAATTAACATAATATCCCCTCACTGCCTGCAAAGTTGTATTTCATTTCCTTCTCCCTTTCTGGCTGCTTCACTTTTTTTGCTAGGCAGCATAGCTGCTCCATCAGTTATAGGTCTTGTCTGCCATTAATCTATCACTCCTTGTTTTAATACTTACATGACTACTCTTCTCATTTGCAAAGAATAATACTTTATGGAAAACTTATTGTACATCTATACTAAGATTTGCTAACTCCATAATGTTACTGAGTGACCTTTGTGAGCGATTCAGATGATGAGCCATTCCTACATTTCACACATGTGAAATACTGTTGCTATGCATGATGTTCGGCTAACCTCTAATTCATGAGTGATTAACTGTGCTTGCAGCTCTCACAGTACATACAGCAGTGTTGCAGTAGGATACAAGAGCCATTCACACTCCAATAATTAAATCACACTTGAAGTTTATCTGTTTATAATGCACTTTGTTGATAGTAAACGTGAAAGGAGACCAAACAGACTTCTCATTGAACTGCAAAGAGCTCAGGTTTCGGGTTCTGCTTAATAGGTCAAGTGTCCACTACACACAGGAGGTGGGTACACAGATAGTGGGTACACAGATAGTGGAGGCTGTGTAAAATGCACTAGGTGGTTTTTTTAGATTAGAGGGTGTCGGGAAAGTGCAGATAGAGCCTCAGTCTTTGAAGGGTCCTGGACAAACACAGGAAGAGGGTAAACATAGCAGCAATCGGTACTGTAGTTATAAACTGTCATAGCTGTATTGGGGAAGAACCAGGGCTTCAAGTGCTAGAGGCTAAAATCATCCTATGTACTGAAAGCTGGCTAAAGCCAGAGATAAGTTCAGCCAAAATTTTTATGAAGGACCTAACAGTGTTCACAAAGGATAGATCAAATACAATTTGTGTCAGCATGTTTATTGCTGTTAGAAGTAGTTTATCTTGCAGTGAAATTGAGTAGAGGTTACACTTCACAACCAGGATAAACTAATAATTGGTTTCTTGTACTGCCCCCCCCCCCCCTCACGACCCCTGCCCTTCCCCAGCTTACATGATTCAGTTGTTGAACAGTTCAAAGAAAACTTTAGTATCGTCTCAAGTATGTACCACACACATACAATCATAGTTGGTGGTGACTTCAATCCACCCTCAATACATTGGCAACAATACATGTTCTAAGCTGTTGGTAGGTATAAAACTTTGTCAGAAATTGCACTATATGCTTTCTTCAAAAACTATTTTGAGCAATTAGTTTAGGAGCCCACTCGAAGTGTAAATAGTTGCGAAAACATACTTAAGCTTTCAGCAACAAATAATCCTGAGCAAATAGGGAGCACCATGACAGGTACAGGGATTAGTGACCACAGGGTCACTGTGGCAAGGCTGACCATCTCAACGTCCAACTCCACCAAAAGTAAATGCAAAATATATCTATTTAAAAAAGCAGATAGAAATTCACTTGACACCTTCCTAAAAGATTGTCACCACTTCTTCCCACCTAACAGTGTAAGTGTAGACAAGATGTGGCTTGAAATCAAAGAACTAGTACGTGAGGCAACTGAGAGATTTATACTGAATAAATTAATAAAAGATGGTACTGAACCTCCATGTTTAAAAAAACAAAAAAACAAAAAAACAAAAAAAAAAAAAAAAAACAACACCACACATACAGATCAGAACACTGTTGCAGAAACAATGAAGAACGCATGCCAAATTTAAAAGAACACAAGATCCCTAAGATTGGCGATGTTTCACCGAAGCTTGAAACTTAGCAGGGACTGCAATGTGAGAGGCATTCAATAACTTCCACAAAAAAACTCTGTCTTGTAATCTGACGAAAATCCAAAGAGATTCTGGTTGTATGTAAAGTACACAACAAATAGCTTCATTGTGCAATATCAGTGGTAATACTGCCAATGATAGGGCCACAAAGCCAGTGTTTCCCAAAATGCCTTCGCCACAGACAATGAAGTAAATATTCGAGAATTTGAATCAATAACAGCTGCCAATTTGAGATACATATAAGTACATATCATCAGTATAGCAACATAGCTTAAAGGCATGCAATCTTGTCCCAATAGCACACCAATTAGGTTCCTTTCAGAGTATGCCGATACAATAGCCCCATACTTTGCAATCATATACCACCATTCACTCAATGAAAGATCCATACCAAAAGACTGGAAAGTTGCACAGGTCACACCAACATTCAAGAAAGAAATAAGAGTAATCCACTGAATTAAAGACTCATATCAGTGATGTCAATTTGCAGTAAGATTTTGGAACATATACTGTGTTCAAACATTATAAATCACCTCAAAGATATGGTCTATTAACACACAGTCAGCATGGATTCAGAAAATTTTATTCTTGTTAAACACAACTACATTGCAACCCCTATTTTACATATTCATGCAGTACAGACTTAAATAATGCAAAACTGAGGAAAATTCAGAATCGAAGAAAATGTTAAAACGCCCCAAGATATGAGCAAAAACGAATGTAATTTCATATATGATTAAAAATTGCAATCCTTTCCAATACTTTGTATAAAATCTGTCCAAGTGAAAGAAATTTAATGTACAATACAATGTTTACACAAAAATTTGTGGTAATGAGTTTCATCAGTTCGTCAAAATCACAGGTGTGTAACAGCAAGTACAAACTCACCAAAAACCTTAAATTGGTATCTAGGTACAAGGTAGTCGAGCTATTTTCTGACCTGCAAGTATCACAAATTATACATTTAAAACATGCGTTTTTGAGAGATCATCCTTTGTGCTCACCCAGAAAAAAGCAAAACTTATGAACATGTTGAATTAAACCAAAAACATCACAACAGCTAAGTGTTTAAACCACAAACACAAATATGGACATATGCTTAATGACAAACTTTGTCATCATTGCTGTTATTGTTTACTGCTTTCCTTGTGAGCTGCACTTCATTGCTCATCACTGATAAAGTGTTATTTTTGGCTTGACAACAGAAACAGAGATGTGAAAAAATGGGTTTACTTGCCCAGTTGACATTACAAGCCTATTAGAAGTCGGCTCAGTGAATTTCTGGACGCTGTGTAAAATGTAAATTTGAAAGAAAGCCAGGTTATACAGTTTCGCTTCATGCCCTCTACCATTGCTGTCAATCTGTATGATCTACACTGAGTGGAGTGTGTGGTGCAAAGTATATATGTGAGTAGTGTGTGAAATTTTTGCAACTATCGTCTCAGATTTGAACACAAAAGTTTTTAAAATGTGCTATCACAAAACCCTTGTTTTATTTTCATGTGACATCTCTGTCACAGCACATCATCTACTGGAAAAGTACATTTTCAGCACTTCATAAAATGCTTTCGCCCTTACCCACACTCCTTTCATTTACAGGCCACTCGCCCTCTCCACACATCCAGTACACGAACTCTTTTTACATGTGTTACTGTCGTGTGGTGCTTGCGCTGGCTATTGGGTGGCTCAACAAGTCACCAGCCAATAAGGGTTCACTAACCAGAAATGGGAGATATTTCCTTGATTAGGACCGAGCGTATTCTTCAAGACTCAGTGTTTGAATCTGTTGCTGATTACAGTACATTGTAGATATATGCAAAAAGATGAGACTGAGTTATAAGTGGTACAAGAGAAGGCAGTGGCTGGGCCCCTCGTCACATGTTGTATCGGTCCAAAATGCTTTGGATCGACTATCGTTTTTCCATTACCGCTGCAACCTAGCAGTAGTTGTATCATAATCACATCGTGAAGCTAAATGTTGAAAGTTGTGTTGGCAACACCAGTTGCTGATTATGTCAGCTTTCCTCTCTCATGTCTCCCGTTTTTACAATGGCCAACAATATTCCCTTAACTCCGCCACCCCCCACTGAGCGAGACATCCAGTAAGAACTTAGAATTGAGGTAAACCTTACTAGGAAGAAATATAAAATTGGGGAATTTTCAGCATTGATTTTGTGGGTTTTTCACAGAGGCTACAACTTATGGTGCAGAATTGTGAAAAATATAAAATTGGAGACTGTAATATTGAGGTTCCACTAACTCTTTATTCGCATGATGTAATGAGTGCTATTGACAGGGGATCTCAAATTGTTTCTATATTTCTAGAGGCTTTTGACACTATTTCTCACGAGAGACTTCTAATCAAATTGCATGCCTAAAGAGTATTGCTTTAGTTGTGCAACTGGATTTACGATTTTGTGTCGGGAAGGTCACAGTATCTAGTAATCGAAGGAAAATCATCGAGTAAAACAAAGGTGATATCTGGTGCTCCCCAAGGAAGTGTTATAGGTACTCTGTTGTTCTTAATCTATATAAATGATTTAGAAGACAATATGAGAAGCCCTCTTGGATGGTTTGCAGATGATACTGTCATTTACCACCTAGTAAAGTCTTCAGAAGATCAAAACTAATTGCAAAATGACTTAGATACGATATATGTGTGAAGCAAAAAGTGGCAATTGTCACTGAATAAGGAAAACTGTAATTGTCACTGAATAAGGAAAAATGTCAGGACATCCAAATGAGTATGAAAGGAAACCTATTAAATTTTGGTTACATGATAACACACACAAATTTAAAGGCTGTCAATTCAACTAAATACCTTGGAATTACAATTACAAACAACTTAAATTGGAATAATCACAGAGACAATGTTGTGGAGAAGAAAAACCAAGGGCTGTGTTTTATTGGCAGAACACTTACAACAGGTCTATCCCAGATCTACTAAAGAGACTGCCTACGCTACACTTGTTTGCCGTCTGCTAGGTCACCGATGTGTGATATGGGATCCTTGCAGACAGAATTGATGGAAGACATTGAAAAAGTCCAAAGAAGTGCATCTTGTTTCATATTACTGAAAAATAGGGGAGGGAGTGCCATGGATATGATACGTGAACTGCGGTGGCAATCATGAAAACAAAGACATTTTTTGTTGTACCAAGATCTTTCATGAAATTTCAATCAATAACTTTCTCCTCTGAACCTACATAGGGAGAAATGACTATCATAATAATATAAGAGAAAGCAGAGCTTGTACAGAAAAACTGCCCATGATATGTAAATCAAAAATCCTAGGTATTTTAAACATGTAAAAAAATCTGTCAATTCACTCCAATGCTAATAACAAGGTTCGGATGACCTCTGAAGTCCTGAAGCTGGCATAAGGTGTTGGAATTGGGGCTTAGAAGTCTGGAAAGGAAAATACTGTCCAGCACATCCTGCACTCTCTGATCTGGAGAATATTACGCTCTTTTTCTTCCTGCTAATACGACAAGCTTACTGCAGCCCACAGACCAAGGAGTAATTAGGAGTCTGAAATGCCACTACTATAAGCCCATATTACTGAAAATGATACAATGCACTAAGAAAAAGTAGGATTATTCTATTACATTGATGGATGCAGTCAGATTCATTATCAAAGCTTGGAGCTGGGTCACAGCCTAAACCATCAAGAACTGTTTCTGCCATGTGGGAATCACAACTGAAGGAATAAATGCCACTGAAACTGAAGACACATTCAATGACACTGATGATCTGGTGCTATCTGCATTGCTGCCAGAAATCAGTGTGACTATAAAATGTATGCAACAATAGATGATGATCTCGTTACAACCGCAGCACAAACTGAAGATTAAATTGCAAATGAATTGAAGACTCGGGGCCACAGTGACCATGAAGTGAGCGAAGAGATGATGAAGAAGAGGCAGGGAGGGAGGGAGTGAGGGAGGGAGGAAGAAATACATAAATAAAATGCCTATCCCTTCTGTTAGTGACACTTTAGAAGCCATTAGAATTATGAACATGTTTTATGAAGCTAGGGGGAGGAGCAGTGAAACTCCAAATACATATAACGTAATTTAGAAAGTATTTAGAAAGTAATTTAGAAAGAATGTAATTTAGAAAGTTCCATTCTATATGACGTTATACCTATCGAAAATATGAGGAGACGATGGCACAGAACAGGAGCTGTAGATACCATCCACTAATGTCGACTGCTGACTATTGGCGGTGTTACGGAGTTAAACATTAGATGTCCTGCCCCCTGCCTGTCTTCCTATGTCATCCTTAGCCAACAGGCTACAACATATGCAACATATGTCAGACAACATGAACATATTAAGTTTTATATTCATGCTGCCTCACATATGTCAAATGTGTTGTATCCACTTGGCTAAAAATGATTTAGGGTGACAAGCAAGGGGCAGGACTTTTGCTATTTAACTCCATGATGCCACAACACAGTCAGCAGTTGACATCATTGCCTACTCTGTGCTTTTATCTCCCCACATCATCACTGGGTATAACATCGCATAACTTATTTTTAATTCAGTGTTCATTATCTTACATGTTTCCCTCTATTCTATTATACTCTAAGTTACAGAGTATGGTCCGAAGATGATCCACACTGGGTTGTAACCGGTCACTACTTGCATGTAAAAGTGTTTCTATGTGATCAAAACTGTTCTGTATAATATTTTACCAATGACAACTGCCTCTAAGGTCAAAATACAACTGACTGAGCTTCTCTTCATTAGTTTATGTATGTGATGATACGCTTTGACCTCCAAGGAATTTTACACATGGTGTCTCATTTAGCGTTTGAGCATTAATATCTGCTTCTGGTCACATCAGGTCATTATGCTTGTTTGAAATCATACAATGTGAGTGCAAAATTTAAACTGTTGGCTGTGAACAACTTGTGAGCTTGCCCATCTGAAGATGTGGTCTATCTCTTATCACTCCACTATTAATAAGACTAATTTTTTATCTACATCACTACTACGTAATTAATACTTAAGTGCCTGGCAGAGTGTTCTTTGAACCACCATCAGACTATTTCTCTACCTTTCCACACTCTAACAGCATGTGGGAAAATGCCATGACATTACTTGAATCTGTCGATGCACCTACTGCTACACACAAATTCCTCATCTTTTACTTTCTTGGCAAATTCTTCTGCTTTAATCTTAAGGAGAGGTCCACTAATGAGTACACTGATGCCTCTCTGTTGCTTAAACCACTTAAGCAGCACTTCATCCACATTGCTCGGTTCAGCTTTTCTTTTCTGCTTAATTTTAGATCCGTTTTGTTCATACACAGTAACAATTTTATCCTTGTTCCTCCAAATAATTTGGACAATGAAATTTACAAATTGATGACACATGACAAACTTTTTGTGCCATTCTCGATTTCATGAACCACTTTCACTTTTTCTTCCACTGTCAAAACTTTTCGTTTACTGGCCATGCTGTTTTAAAATGCGTGTACTTCTTAACAAATTGTTATGTAAATTGACATAATTTGTATTGTTGACGAGTTCTGTAATTGTCACCACTAGTGTATTATGAATGTGCTACATTAACAATGAGGTGAGGTGTCCATTCTACATCTATTGCTGATGGAAAGGCAGAGAGAATATGTCAGGCTGCCGTATTAAAACAACAGATTTCCTTTTTCAAAAATCCTGTTAATAACTGAGGCTGAAAATGATGTTATGTAAGAGGTACATGCATATACATTTGTCATATTAAGCATGGATGAGAAGTATGTTCCTTACAAGGAATAAGGCCGTGCCACAGAAATCATGATGTTATAGCCGAGATGTCAATGTAACCGATGTCATTATAAGAAAGTTCAACTATAATTTATTTTTAATTTAGTGTTCATTGTATTACTGTTGTTATTATATTATTGTTGTCCTCCAAATTACAGAGTATGGTCTGAAGATGATCCACATCAGGTCGAAACCAGTCACCACTTATGAATAAAAGTGTTTTATGTGATCAAGACTGTTCTATATAATATTTTATTGCTGTTAATTGTGACCACTGTCATGTCCAGCATGTTTACAGAGATTAATTCCTCATTGTGTTAACCTAAAAACAAGGGTGATGGCTTGTTTTGTATGTTTTCACTTTTTGTTGTCCTATGGAATTATCTTACAGTGCAGTGCTCCTAAAGTAAATATGTGTTTATTTGGCAGAAGGGAGCATAAGAACATTGTGTGACAGAGATAATTGAACATCTTGCAGAAGAATTTTTAAGCAATGTGGATTTCTTCTGAACACACTTACCAACACATTTTCTGCTTAATATTTTTTGTTACTGACAAAAATAAGCTTCAGTTGAACTATGATTGCACAATCACAAAGTTTTTCTGTAGATTTTGTTTCCTTTTCCTGAGTTTATAGTGCATAAATGTACATAGGTGGAAAGATATTCAACAAGCCTCCACCCAACACAAAGCAATAAAATGGGATTTCCTACTAATTCACAAGAAAATTGAAAACCTACCTCATTAGCAACTTACTCTGCAAATTACCGGAATAGCTACACTGAAGGATGCTATGTAGCAAGTAATAGTGTTTATTCTGAAGATGTATGACAGGTATTAATATACTGCAAACAGTACTCAGTATTCACAGATGTAGGTAAATATTAAGCTACCAATGCAAGATAAACAGCAGTAATTTGGTGTAACTCTTTTCCCCCCGACTCAGCTCTTTTTCTGAGCTTTTTTTAAGAATGTCTATGGATGTATTAAATATATTTTTCCATAGTATTCTTATATACATTCATGAAAATTTTCTGTCTGAGGTTAGTCTGGAACACTGCAAAAAAACATGAGGTCAATAACATACCTCTGCTCTATCCAAATAAAACCACCACTCTTAAACCATGATCTGTTGTGAAGTGAGATATACTTTTTACAGAAGATAAAGGCATCATAGAATCCTCTCTAATAAAATGAAGTACTGTTCACAGCATTATCGACTAGTTAGCATGCAAAAAAAACACACACTCTACAATGAATTTAAAAAATACAAGTCATGCTCACCATACTGTAATATCATCTCCTGGTTTACATTTATCAACCAGGTCATCTTCTAGTGTCACCCACATGGAACGTGGAATAGATCCCACACTAAGTTTAGCAACCTGCTCCTGCAAATGCAAACAAAATTAAAAGTAATTAAATACATAGCTAAACAATAAAAATGATAAGCATTTGAAACTTCCTGGCAGATTAAAAGTGTGTGCCGGACCGAGACTCGAACTCGGGACCTTTGCCTTTTGCGGGCAAGTGCTCTACCAACTGAGCTACCCAAGCACGGCTCACACGCCGTCCTCACAGCATTACTTCCGCCAGTACCTCGTCTCCTACCTTCCAAACTTTACAGAAGCTCTCCTGCGAACCATGCAGGACTAGCACTACTGAAATGAAATGAAATGAAATGTCGTGTGGCTAGGGCCTCCAGTCGGGTAGACCGTTCGCCTGGTGCAGGTCTTTCGAGTTGACGCCACTTCGGCGACCTGCGCGTCGATGGGGATGAAATGATGATGATTAGGACAACACAACACCCAGTCCCTGAGCAGAGAAAATCTCCGACCCAGCCGGGAATCAAACCCGGGACCTTAGGATTGACATGCCGTCACGCTGACCACTTAGCTACCGGGGCCGGACAGCACTCCTGAAAGAAAGGATATTGCGGAGACCTGGCTTAGCCACAGCCTAGGGGAAGTTTCCAGAATGAGATTTTCACTCTGCAGCGGAGTGTGCGCTGATATGAAACTTCCTGGCAGATTAAAACTGTGTGCTGGACCGAGACTCGAACTCGGGACCTTTGCCTTTCGCGGGCACGTGTGAGCTATAATTATTGTATGGCACACAAACATGTTAGACATGCTACTGTGTTGTTAAGGCACAGAACAGTAGGGGGTGGGAAATCAGAAATTTTTACTGAAACTCATTCGCATAGCCACAGGCAATAGAAAGTTAAGCCAGAGATAGAAGATAAAGCAGGAAACATGCTGGTATGTCACAAGTCGGTCAGCACTTCGACACATTACAACACCATCCAGCAAATGATAAATAAATATTCAGCAGAAAGAAGACTGCCACAGCAACCCAAGGGAAGAGAGACAAACATATTTGTTAGCTTGTGAGACGTGGTGTAAGAAACTCTATCTCTTGTACAAGAACATGTAATGGGGATCTGATACAGCAGTTAACACGCTGTTAGGTGAATACAGCAGAGTAATGAGAACACGTGCAGACATTATGATCTGGGCATCACATCATAGCCTCACACTAGCTCCCTTTAAAACACTCCGGTTTTTCAGCTCTTGTCAGCTGGTCACTGGGATCGACGGCATTAACAGTATTACGATTACGATACTGTAGTAAAACTATGTCCCAGATGCTCCAGCACAGTTTATAAACTAACTGAAGAACTTCATGCTACTCGCCACCTGCCACCTACTGATGGAGAAAATGACTGTCTTCGATAATGGAACCAATTTATGCTGGAAAAAATTAGTTCCAATTTTGGCCACCACATGCAAATCTGCCATTGTACACTGTTTTTATGATAATATGACATCCATGCTGTAATTTGATAAGCCATAACGTGAGTGAACAGTATAGCTATTGAGAAGAGAGACCACGCGCTGTTAGTGAAACTGTTTTATGTGAACAGCAGCAATTACAACGTTGCATTGAGAGAGCATTGCTGAGTGAATGTTCCAACAGGCCTGATATCATTAAATGACTTAAAGAAGATGATAATGAAATTCAAAAACACAAGTGAGCTTGGAGTTCACCTAGAAGAGGAAAGTGTCCTAGCCCAGCAGAAGTTATTGACAAGGTTGGTGTTGCTGTAACTGACCATGCAGCATATGCCCAGATAGTGCTAGTGTTGTGCAATGTCACAAGAATTGTCTATCCCATTTACAACAGCATGGAAAGTTTTGTGGTTTATTTTACACTGTTACCAGTACAAAATCCACATGGTACAGCAACTGAAACCCCATGATACACAGCAACGTTCTGAATTTTCTCTTCGATTTCTGTCATGGATTGGAGTTGATTGCAGGTAGTCGGGCAATATTCTGTGGAGCGGTGAGGCACATTTTACACTACAGTGCCCAGTTTATAAATATAACTGCTGAATTTGATATACTGTTAAACAACGCCTTGTGCACTTAAAGCCACTGCACTTACTGTATGTGACTGTGTGGTGTGGATTCAATAGCATCTCTATTTTTCAATCCGTTCTTCTTTGAAGAGGTGTACTGTGATGTCTACAAGTTATGAAAGCCTCCTTGTACAGCATGTGACTCCTGCTTTGGCAGAGTGCAACTGTGTGAAAACCATTGTTTTCATGCAAGTTGAGACAAGACCCCATGTTACTTGCCCAGCAAAAGATCTGCTCAATGCAACCTTCCACATTCTCCATTAACATGTTTTTTCCAGAGGTTTCCCAGAGCATGACCTGATCTAATTCCGAGTGACTTTTGGCTCTGAGTCTACCTAAAAGAATGCACTTACCAGGGAAACATTCGATATCTACCTGATCTGAAGGCCAGTGTACAGAAACATATTGCTCAGAATGAAACCTAGCAAAAACCAATGAATCTGGGGAGAACTTTGATGCATGACAACACGTATGATGCATATTTTTGTATTACAAACGTATAAATACGAATTTCACCAAATACAGAATGGTCACTTCAGAAGCACTTAAATCAACATTGCAATGTGCTTTTGTCAGCCACTCATAGTTCATGTCATGGGACCTCACAAGCCAATGATAGCAGATATTCAGAGCATAGGTCATGTGACGAATTCTGTCAACAACAAACACACGAACAGGAAAAGTTGATGGTTTAAATTAATAAACATACAGAATAGCTACAAGAAAAGCTAAGCTTTCATGTGTAATATTGGTCTTTTATAGCATGTTACCCTTTAAGATATATCAAACACAAATGTGCCAGTGAAATTTTAAATAATGGCATAAATGGCTGGTCTTCCGAATCCTACTGTTTCAGTATTATATGCATCAGGGACTACGATCCAAGACTGCAAACTGAAGCTCTACAGATGAGCAGTAAAAGTGGCTGGCCTGGCTGGAGGCCATTCATGAAGAACTGAAATCCCTGAAAGAGAACAACATGTGGGTACTAGTTAAATTGATGGGTCTTATGCAAGAAAACTGCAGACAATGGGAAAGTTTGCTTCAAGAGTTGACCTATGGCCAACGAACATGTACAAATTCAGGGACTTGATTATGAAGAGACAGACATTCAGCCCTGTTGCACGTTATGATAGTATTCGAACCCTGATGGTAGTGACTGCTGCAGAGATTTTGCAGAGAAAATGAAGCTCGACCAGTTTGACCACAAAACAGGTGAACTACTAACAAGACATTAGAAGGATCCAACTCGAGATGCTGCATGAAATAATTGGATGCATAAGATTAAATCCGTGTGAAATTCAATACTCATATGTATTCTATGGAGGTAGTATTAACATTGAAAAGAAATATACTAAGTGTACTGTCTTACAAGTGAAAGATGAGTTTCCATATCTTTGTTATGCAAGTGCACTGGGCTGTTTGGCCTGGTAAAACAAAGTGTTTCGTATTGTGTTGTTGTAAGTGTATCTCTGAGGAATCAGGCTTTTGTACACCTTCTGCAGTGTGTTTCAAATAAATAATCTTAACACACTGTATCCTCGATTGTGTGTTAGCAATTAATTTAGTCACTGTCTATATTTTTATTGATAGCATTGTGAATATAATCACTATGTAAAAAGTACATCAGCAGACAAGCTGACATCTAATGCATATCCATTCATAGATGGCTTTACTGCTGTAAGTAAGCACAAATATATTGTTTCTGGAATTTATGTATTATCACTTTCACATGTTTCTTTTCAAAACTTATGATTTACTGTTCAAAACAACAACATTATGAAACAAGGACAGACTCTACTGAATTGTAAATGACTTTATTCAATTTCATGCTTAAAAGCTTTCTTTTACCTGAATTTTTATTTCTTGGTAATCCTTGTAATTGTCATGATCAATCACTTTAACTGGAGATATATTTGTTCCTTTACAGCCTTCAGGATTCCTGCACTTGTACTGGTTTGGTATTACATAATAAAGTTCATAATCAGCCTGGAATACAGTAAAAATACAATTATATAAAATATTATAAAACATAACAAAGTAAATGACAGTTGTCTATAAAGGAATCTGTTAAGTAGTATTACGTTTTGACAGATGGCAACAAGCTGAGGATAGGGGTAGGGCTCCAGCTATCAAATCTACAGGCTTTTTACCATCAGGGATTAAGGCAAAATGACAGAATGAAAAAAATGGGGAAAACTACTGGGCTTTGAAAATGTGAAGGTAGGTCTTACATAATTCAGAGCTAAGGATGCGGATAACAACTGACATATTGGTATGAGAGAGGATACAACCCAGTGAAACATCTCGTTTCTGTGTTCACTGACAAACAATCAAAACGAAATTATTAAACAACCTCAGTTTTTGGCATATAGTTCAGTTTTGGCCATTTAAACCATTGAAAAGATGTACCAGACATAACTGATTCATGTCCATATTTAGCATCTCCAGCTTCCAGAGAAGAACCTGTTTTTATTCATGCTGAAGATCCAGTTTTCCTGCATATTACTGCTTGTAATTAGTATACATTGACTGACACCTGTAATGCATAAATTTAATTTTTGCATTTCATTGAATGATCATATGAAGAAGATGAGAATGAAAAAAGGGGAAGGTTAAGGATTTATCAGTATCCATGTGCTTATGGGCAGAAAAACAAGGATGAAGAGACGAAATTTGTAAGACCTTCTTGAAGGAATGCTACCTGAGTTAGAACACACAGAATAAGTAAACAGATATAGCAAAATGGAGATTTAGCACGTAACTGTGAAGGATTTCTTTATTTCTTTTTTAATTATTGAGACTTATGTTAATGTTACTAACTCATAGATTGTTTTACAGGGTGTCCATAATTAAGATTCCAGTTTCAAAATGATTTAGAAATAAATCTGAACAGCATATAATCGCTGTAGGGAATCATCCATGTTCAGGAGTCGCTTCCTGCTGGCCTGCTGATCTGGAATTTCTTGCTCACATGGTAGTGGGCAATGAATGGCCGTGGAAAATACTGTGGGCAGGCAAAGCCCATTTCCATCTACAAGCGGACATGTCCAGCTGAATTGCAGAACATTGGCAATGGAAAATCCACACACACATCAACCAGTACCACTTCATTCTGCAAAGGTGGTGCAGGTTGATGGCATTGTTCATTGTAAGGCCATATTTTTCAAGGAGATGAGCCCTGTGGGTACTGTCACCTGTACCACCACTGATTAACACTATGAGAGGCTTTTATGCATCAGTGTTATTACAACTCTTCAACAACATAGATGTGTGGGTAGTATCATTTTTATGCAAGATGGTACTCCTCTGCACATTGCACGGGCAGTGAACTGGCTTCTGCAGAGGCATTTCAGATATGCTAGAACTATCAGTAGTCATTTCCCCACAGAATGGTCGTACAGATCACCCGATCTTAATCTGTGCGACGTCTGGCTCTGGTGTCATCTGAAAGATGATGTGTTCAGTGCTCCAATTAGGAACATAGCTGAATTGAAGACATTCATTGTGCAACACATTCTGAATTGAATGTGACCCCCAAGACACTCCAGTCTGTCAAGGAACATGCTGTTATTCAATTTCAAATTGTAGCACAAAACAATGGACAACATACTGAACGTGTCTTGCATGAGTCTCACGACAATTAAAAACTGATGTCATTTTGCTTTTTATGCAGTTTTTGGTCCAAGGACAGTTAAAAACTGATTTTTTCCAACCAACGTGCTATGACCTTGCTGTGGTGGATGGGCTTACCTAACTAACAGTGGCACAACTGTTGACTGCCGAAGTCATGCAGTTATGCATATTGAACAGTACAGATAGTGTAATGTGCTACTCAAATAATAGCCGTCGTACTGCGACTCATCCGTCATTTGTATCTAATCCTGTTTACATTAAGAAACATAACAGCACCATCTACTGGTAAAATTTTCGTGATTTTTTTTCCCACGACATTTCCCCCTGCGTCAGTAATATACTGTTCAAATTTGACACCATTCTGAGCAATGCTTCCCTTTCTACAGCATTTTGAAACTGGAACTTTAATTAAGGGTATCCTTTACATACAAAAATGGCAACTAAGACATATTCCAACACATATGTAACCTGTAACATACTGGTTATAATTAACATGCAGCTACTCAGAGATATAGTGTGGGCTGTAATTATCGTATGGCTACAAAACTTGGTAGGTATTCTAATGTGTTAATGTGGTAGAGATTTACGCTGAGAAAAAATTAATTCCAATTTTGGCAACCAGGTGCAAATATGGTGGTGCGAGTGCAAGAAAGATGTTATGAAATGTTTCCATATGTAATGGATTAAAAATGGGACATGGCAGGAAGGGTCAAATAAGTGAGAATGGCATAAAGTTTATTTTATTATAAACAGCTGCTTACACAATTTTTTCAATATGGGCACTGGAGACATCAATCAGATCCATAAAATGACGTGATCAACAATTGCTCAAAAACAGTTCCGGAGGCGTCTGAGCAATGTGTTCCCCTATACTGGCCTTCAGCCCAGATAGAGATCGAAAGTGTTCCAGTTAAACACGTCCTTTTAGATATCCCCAAACTCTCACATCAAGTGGCTTCAGATCAGGTGATCTTGGAGGCCACACATCTGGGAAACCTCTGGAAGTAACACATTCATGGAAGATTGCATTAAGCAGATCTATCACAAGGAAAGTGACATAGGGTGTTGTCCCTTATTGCATGAAGACAGTGATTTCCACATCACTGTACTCTTCCAAAGCAGGAATCACAGGTTGTACAAGGACGTCTTGATGATGTGCAGAAGTCATGGTACAATTGACCGGTCCTCTGGGTCTAATCAAAGAAGAATGGAATGAGAATAATGGTGCTTGCGAATCCACACCACAGTCACATACATTGAGTGCAATGGCTCTTCGTGCACAACACATGGTTTAACAGTACCCCAAATTTGGCAGTTCTGAATATTTACAGCACCTTGTAGTGTAAAATGTGACTCATCACTCCATAGAATATTTTCGGGCCACGTCATAAATGGCAATCCGTGTCCAAAAATGAAGAGCTAATTCAGAACATTGTTGCAGATCGTGAGGTTTTAGTTGCTGCACCATATGCATCTTGCACGGATGTTGTTGTTGTTGTTGTTGTTGTTGTTGTTGTTGTTGTGGTCTTCAGTCCTGAGACTGGTTTGATGCAGCTCTCCGTGCTACTCTATCCTGTGCAAGCTTCTTCATAACCCAGTACTTACTGCAACCTACACCCTTCTGAATCTGCTTCGTGTATTCATCTCTTGGTCTCCCTCTACGATTTTTACCCTCCACGTTGCCCTCCAATGCTAAATTTGTGATCCCTTGATGCCTCAAAACATGTCCTACCAACCGGTCCCTTCTTCTTGTCAAGTTGTGCCACAAACTCCTTTTCTACCCAATTCTATTCAACACCTTCTCATTAGTTATGCGATCTACCCATCTAATCTTCAGCATTCTTCTGTAGCACCACATTTCAAAAGCTTCTATTCTCTTCTTGTCCAAACTATTTAACGTCCTTGTTTCACTTTCATACATGGCTACACTCCATACAAATACTTTTTGGAAAGACTTTCTGACACTTAAATCTATACTCGATGTTAACAAATTTCTCTTCTTCAGAAACGCTTTCCTTGCCATTGCCAGTCTACATTTTATATCTTCTATACTTTGACCATCGTCAGTTATTTTGCTCCCCAAATAGCAAAACTCCTTTACTATTTTGAGCCTCTCATTTCCTAATCTAATTCCCACAGCATCATCCGACTTAATTCGACTACTTTCCATTATCCTCATTTTGCTTTTGTTGATGTTCATCTTATATCCTCCTTTCAAGACACTGTCCATTCCATTCAACTGCTCTTCCAAGTGCTTTGCTGTCTCTGACAGAATTACAATGTCACCGGCGAACCTCAAAGTTTTTATTTCTTCTCCATGGATTTTAATGCCTACTCCAAACTTTTCTTTTGTTTCCTTTACTGCTTGTTCAATATACAGATTGAATAACATTGGGGAGAGGCTACAACCCTCTCTCACTCCCTTCCCAACCACTGCTTCCCTTTCATACCCCTCGACTCTTATAACTGCCATCTGGTTTCTGTACAAACTGTAAATAGCCTTTCGCTCCCTGTATTTTACCCCTGCCACCTTTAGAATTTAAAAGAGAGTATTCCAGTTAACATTGTCCTTGTACGGATAGCATTCTCAAATAGCCGACAAAACATTCCATACTACTGACGAAAGAATGGAAAATTCCCACGATATTGCACGAGCAGTAGCATTACCTGGGGCATGTGTTGCATGGTTAGTTACAGCATCAGCAACCTCATCAGTAACTTCCACTGGGCTAGGATGCCATCCTCTTCCAGGTACAACACCAACCTCATCCGTGTTTTCAAATTTCATTATCATCATCTTTAAACTATTTAATAACGTTGGACCGCTCTTCGGACCTGTCAATTGGCAACACTCTCTCAATGCAGCTCTGTGCTGCTGATCACACAAAACTGTTTCACTAACAGTGCATGCTGGCTCTTCTCTATTGCCATAATGTTCACTCACATTATGGCACGGATGTTATACCATGATACAGTGTACAGTGTCAGATTTGCATCTGGTAGTTACAATTGGAACTAATTTTTTCCCAGAGTAAACCGTTTCCACATTAGACATTAGCATACCTAGAAAGTTTTGCTGCTATACAATAATTACAGCCCATAATGGACATCTGTGAGTAACTGCACTTTAATTACAATGAACCAGTACAAATCCCACGGCTAATATAAAAAAAAATTCTTTAATTTTTTTATAATTTCTTATTCGTTAGGTTCTTCTGAGATAAACACAGAAATAGAAGATCAAGTATGTAACATTGGAGAAAAAGGTCAAATAACAGCTTTCATTACTTTCGTGAGCAATAATTAATAGGTGATGACAATAAATGTAGACAGAAATGAGTATGTGCGTCAAATCAGTGCACGTAAATAAATGAAAAAATAGCAAAATTAGTTGGTTAACTATGGTGCACATATTCATTTATTAAATAGTTTTGTTCTTGGTTTATAAAAGATATTCTCAGAAATATTCTGAAAGTATTTTATAAATATGACTATGAATCACACATCTTCATGGATGCAAGCAACGTTGTTTTGCAGTTCACATAAACTACTTGTGATATACCCACATTGGTGGTGCTAGTATATTTTGGAATATTCATAGAAAGCATGTGAATATAACACTTGCAAACGATTCCACATAAGTATGCACTTGTTAGATGCAGATTGTGTTAACCTGCCAAATATACATATGGCCAAGCTAGAATGTTGTTGGCTATGTTGACCCAGGCTCATCTGCTGGTTGTTCAACCCCCACCCCAATCGTGAATCCGCAGAAGACTGAGGCATTTACGAGAAGTGGCTTTGTCAACATTTTATGATATTCTGAGTAGCTGACAAGGAGACCAGTAAGGCTCTTTCCTTATCTTGCTAACTGTGACAGTTAGTTCCTCTGCAAGAACCAGTGTCACTTTCTTTTGACACTGTGTAGTTTGCTGTCCTCCTATCACCACAAGTGTAACCATGTGGTCAATGCGCATGTTGAATTCCACAAACGTCGTGATTAGTTGGAGCAATCATATCGTGCTTGGGCGGCCATGCTTCCTGGCCTCAATCATCAGTTCGTCACAGTTGAGTCTCGGGTATCTTATGCAGACACCACAATCAAAGACACAATAATTCGTCTGGCACCAGATAAGGTGGTACGTCAATGTGCTCTGCAGTTTGAGGACCTTACATTGAATATTGCACAGCTGTTTGATGTCTCTCACACCACAGGCTGCTAATCAGAGGCTCGGGGTGGTGTCGTCGTTGACAGCATACAGGAAGGAGCTAACGGGCACTCAATTCTGACATTATCAGCGGACAGCGTACAAAACTGATGCATGGAGCCTGGTGCGCTGCAGGTGAGGAGGTAGCTACGGTGCAAGCAACCCAACCAGGCTGAGACAGGCTAATGCATCGTTGGCATCGCGAACAGCAAACGCCATTTTCTTTGAATCCCTCTTGTTTTGTACAGCATAAGCAAGCAGCCTGTGCCAAGTGGTTGGCCTCTTGCTATAAATGTAGTAAAAAAGATCACATATCTGGGGTATGTCAATCTATACCCCCCCCCCCCCCCTCCAAAAGACTCATTGCAGGAATCATTGGACATCAATTTTCATACTGTTTCATTATCGTGTCCATCGTTCTGTGCACATCAGAACAAACTTTTCACTGAAGTGAAGGCATTAATCTTACATAACGACACGGGGCCATCATGTGTGTACTCAACTCACAGACACAAATATGTGTAATGTATGTTTATTGTCCCGTCATCTAGCAAGAATGTATTTCCCAAGAAAATACTAACAATAATTAAGGATAAAATTAAACAGATATTAAATGTATTGGATAGGAAGAATAATGACGAAAAACATCAATGCGTGTTGTGAAAGACAGGTATAATAACTGTCATAACTTCAAAACGGACACAAGCATAACAAATTTGAAAACACTAATCAACTATAAGATGGATGGGTGTTTAGAATTTTAATGATGCAGCAACATATTAGTCACTGAAGGAAGGGAGCCAGCTCAATTGGGAAAAAACTGGCAAAAGGAACAGGACATAGCCTGTTCAAGGAAATATTCTGTACTTTGCCTGAATGATTTAGACCAGAGATGCAGAGGCCCCACCCTGCAGGCCACACGAGGGCTGCCACTGAACTGATGGCAGCCTGCCACTCTCAGTTCATTCTTGTAATATACTTTTTTTAATACTCATCTTTCATTCCTTCCGAGAAACGAGAGATGGGCCCTGGTGCAAACTACTAAATGGCGTATTACAGAAGGATAATATTTATAAAACAAATGATGTAAACTTACTTTGTTGCATGTGGTCCTAGCAAGTGTGTACAAATCACACAAAACCTAAATTAGATCAATCAGATGAGGATTCGAACCCTCACTTCTCTAGAATTTCAATCCAGTGCTTTTATCACTGCAACACCTGGTAAAGATTTATTGACTTTTGACAGAGATCCTTACTTACATAAGACAGTAATCAAATATCTATTATGTGAGAAGCTACTTGGAAGAATATTCTGAGGAAAAATAGGGCATAAATACCAAGTTATGTGGCACTAATTTGTTAACAGTTAAACTGTACCTCTGCTGTAAAAATGTGTTTGCATTTTGCACAAATGTAACTTCTCCGAAACTCTAGCATTTTAGGTGTTGTAATCCTTATTACTGTCCCGGAAACTCTCAAAAAATTTCCTATGTCGTCATTGCGAGGAAATGCAATTCGGTGCAGTTCAGGACATACTGGTAAACCTGTAAATTAATAATAATATATGCAGGAAAATACTAGAAAATGTATGAAAATAAAGGTACTATTTTAAATTAACATACCTGTAATACGAGCATGAGTTTTTGTTTTTATGCTTAAATCACACTTCATCTCTTCGGACTGAGCCTCATACAAAGTCTTCTGTGCCTCAGCAAGAGACTGATCACATAATGGCAAAAAACGACTAGGTGCAGAAATGATACCATTGCCAAGATCAGCACTTCTCTCAAACAACTGAGAAAATCTGTTAGAAGAATCTATAGTTAATTATACTCGGTCAGCTTTAAGACAAATTTAAATGTTAAGTAAGTCATTAAAATTCTAGCTTCCATTCTGTGCAGCAAATTTTATCAATGTTTTGCTTGGTCATAACCTTTTCAGTGAAAAACAAACTAATGTAAACGTGGATGAATTAAAATACGCACATTATATTACTGAATATGAAATGCAGCAACACAGCAGCAAAAGATACAATAACAATGATTTACAGATTTTGTCAGAGCTTTCTAAAGTCAATATTCAGTCACTGACAGAATAAAATATTAATTTTCTTAGATGAGACACTGAAAAAGTTGTTTTATCTAAATGAATAGTCACATTTTCTTTGTGCACCTATGGTATTTGTAGCTGCCACACAAACACTGAATATGCACATATACAGTGCATGAATTAATAAACTAATGAGACGTTTCAAAACAAGAGAGCAGAATTTTATGAGAAACAGGAAACTATAACAGCACAATCTTTACAGCCTTAAAATATTATCCCCAGTATATTTAGAAATGAGCTAACACGCAGTATTCGTATCTTCTGATTTTCCCAGAGTTTGGGCTACATAGCAATACTGAACTACATTTCATAAACACAATTTTAGAATATTTTTCCTCAGTTTCAAGTAAATGATCAATGCAATTATGTTTCTCTCCATATGGCAATCATTCTTCATATATGATAATTGCACTATGTGCAAGCCTGTACCCTGTATATTCAGCCATCACAATCATGGGTATGTTTCATGCATCACCTTAGGACAGAGATAGTCAACAGTAGAGTAGCTGAGCTGTTTACCATCAATCCTTCTGCAGTCACCACAGTGTCCGGGTGCACAAGCTGCACAGATACGCATCATCAAGGTCACGGTAAACAGCTAAACAGTGCTGCAGACACAGGCACCTATGTAGGTCCACACAGCCACTGGGCCTGTATTCCTCAGGCAAGGGGTACTCAGGTCGTTGCTAAGCCCCTGGTCACACAGTTCGGCTCCAGGCTGACTGCCAACGACCTTCGAGCGTATGCTTCAACCCACAATACCTGCTGCTGTTGCTACCCATCAAACAGTGCCATCTCACACCCTTGCCGAGATCACAGCAGCTGGATGTCCATCAGCCTCTCTGGAGAGCCTAACTGACGTCTTGTGCCTTCACCAGGATCACAGCTGCTGACTGTCCATAAGCCACTCCTGAAGGCCCCGACTCAATGTGCTTCTGCCTTGACTGCCCACGAGCTCGCAGCCTTGTGGCACCACGTCACTACGCTCTCCACAGCACCTCCCTGCTTATCACCACTACCAACGATCATGGGCTTCATCATAGTGGGCTCTTGCTACACATCATCACGGAAAGACATTTCAGTTGTACTCAATTGTGGACTTTCATCACCAGATAGTGTACTGAGTTTAAAGCATGGTTAATAAACAAACAATTGTTATTCCAGTACATCCATAACAATTGTTATTGCAGTACATGCATATCAATTACTGCCAACCACCCCACTTGGCTAAGGCTACAACAAATCAGTGAAGATAATGATTTCCTGACACAGTGCTCTATTTTGTCTTCCATATACAACAAATTAGCAAAGGGAATAATGGTTTCGTGATGCAGCACTCGTCCTCCTTGAAATAGTTCTTTTCTTCCATCTGCCATAGGCAACAACATGGTGATGAGGATAATGGATTAAAGATATAGTGCTCTTCTTTCATCCGCCATATACAACAACTTGGCAACAAGTTCGCTGGCTGCAGCGTAAGCTTCTGGCCTCTTCCACCATCGGACTGCCTCCCTTCTATCAAACTGAGTCCGATGCTGGCACGCCACATAGCATTTCAGCTGCTGGCACAGCCATAGTCGGCCTAAGGAAGCATTTTTTCAATAATAGTGGGGTTGGCAAAAGCAAACAGAACTGCAAAAAGTTCCTGGGTCGGAAAAAAGTTCAGTTCCTGAAAAGAAAACTGTAAGGAGGTTTGCTTCAAAATGGATGACAAATTTGTCATATTTCACCAATAAAGTAGAGCTAGAGCAAATTACTATGTGTTTCCATAGGCAGCTACTTATGATTAGGAGAAATAAAATCATCATAGCTCCCAGGCATGATAATGGAAAATTTATTATCTACAAAAGGTATAGAAATTAATGCAGGAATATGCGCAGGTGAGCCAGAATTTTAGGAACCAGGCAATCGCAGATAATAAACAAAATGTTAATGTCAATAGTGTGTTTCAGAACAACTAATTAATAATGGCCGAGTGGTGGGGGTGCGAGCAGTGGCAAGAAGTTGACATAATGTCCCAACACCAAGACTGAGCAGTAGACAGCATTTACGCAACTGTAGGTTGTGTTCACCAATACCTGATAAACCAAATCTACACACTGGACAGCTGATGGGGTGCGAATTGAAAGTCGTCCTAGATCACTCCCATGTGTACAGTTGTTAGCAATTGTTGAATGGGAAGTAGTAACTTGAATCCACTAGCTACAACTTTTAAGTATCAGAATTATGAGACAACAGTTTCTAAAAGTAAAGAGAGTAGAAGCACAATGAAGGTAATCAAAACAAGTGAAGTTAAATTATGAATATTTAATGGCAACTGGGGGGAAGGGGGAAGAATTTTTTGAATAGAAGGGGGGGGGGCACTGCTTCCTTTTTAAATAAAGAAGGTTCTGGTACGGTGACCTTTGGGGAATGTTTTTGAAATTTACACTTCTTAAAACATTATTTTAACACTTTTCTGAGCAGTTTAAAAGTGTGAATACAACATTTGTGCTCGTAAAAAATAAAACTGTCATGCACATCAACAATCTTTTATTATATGTTTTATTAATTAAGTTAAGTATCATTTCTCATTTCATGATTTGTTACAAAAAAGAAATTGCAGTAGAGTAAACACACACAAATTTTAACTGTAAGATACTGAAAAAGGGGAAAAACTTAGACGTTTTAACTTAAGAGTTCATAAAACTGTCCAAAGCTTTGAAAGAGTTTTGTTGTACGTCTCTCCCCTCTCTGTTTCCTTGCTCTTGGTATCCTTAGCACAGTTCCATCCACAAAGCAGCCAAGCTTCCACGTGCTTTGAAAGGTCAAACTGAGTCAGTGGTGAGCCACTCAGCTTCAGGAAAAGTAGTGAAGAAACAGTTCTGTTAACAGACAGGCCCTACCATCAGTAATGATTGATTATTTGGGGAAAGCCTCTTTCACATTCACTATAGTAGACTGGAATTATCTTGATGGCAGTTGTCAACAGAAGCAAATTTGTGGGTTACTTTGTTTTGTTTTCCACAATTTCCACCAAACTTCTCATGTCAGTCAAAAATTGTATCTTGATTGTTCAACTGAAAGTGAACTGCAAGTGACCAAACCTATTTTTCCCCAAAAGTACTGACTCTGATGTCTTTGAGCCAAGTGTGTCAACTATATGGGCTGAATTGAGTGTATCTTCCCCTCTCAGCATTCTCTTTTGAGTTACTTGTGAAAGGATGTCATCAACTCAACAAGATTCATGAGCAGGTCTTTACAATTAAATTCCCATAAATCTTTTGTTGTTGACAGATGCCACCACTTGCTCACAATAAGTTCCTGGACTGCCATTCTCAGCAATAAATGTGTAAATCAACAGCTGAAGTTTTTTATTAGTCTGAAATAAGTCTACATCTTGGTGCTGTAGTTCCTCACTAAAATCTGAAAGTTCTTGAAGTGCATCACACATCAGCTCAGCACCAAATCTAACACAAAGCACTTGGATATCAGTTGCATGATCATGCCTTCACATCTGAATGTGTGTGAAAAGTCACATGTTGGCTCTTCTTTTGCTGCTACAAAATGATTTGCAAGAACCTTGTTGTTTTGCCAGAGTGTTGAAAGTGTAAAAAAAAAAACTGGATGCTATCCATCTTGTGTCCAACATCCTTCCAATTTTTCAACTGAACCCTAAGTATGCCCACAAACAATTGCAACTTTTGATTGTTCTTTTGTGAGGTGTGGTACAGAAACACACGGGTTTTCAGTGAATACTTTAAATCGATTGATACTTGTCATTTTATTTACTATGTTATTTACACAAAGTTCAGGGCTATGATAACAGTAATGCCAAACAATAATAGATGGAAACTTGTCATTAAAAAGAGTCCCAACTCCAGATTTTCATCCAATCATCACTGCAGCTCCATCACACGAGACAGAAATTAATATACTTTTTAAAAATTTTTCATCTAATTTCATGACATTGAAGCACAGTACGAAAAAAGCCAAGAGACATCACACTTCCAAGTTAAGCTACATCCAAAAATAAATTTACAGGGGATCCATGCTCAATTTTGTATGGCAAACTCTAATGTACAAAATTAGAGCTGATGTTTTGCTTAACATAGATGCTTTGTCAATGATGATTGCAAACTTATCATTCATTTGTACTATTTTCTGTACAATGTTTCCTTACTCCTGCACTAATATGGTTAACAACATTCACACATGACTTATACGAATATACAATTCGCCCCATACTCAATCCACTGAGCTCTTGAACATCATTCAAAGTTATTGAAAGATTGACTCTCTTTTGCAACCTTATAGGCAGTGTGAAATATTCTCACTGTAACTTCTTTCTCTTTTGACACAATTTTCAAACAAATGTTTTCCAGTTTTACTTTTTGGGACTCAGCTAAAAATTTTACAGCTGCTCCATGTGCAGCACTGTCTTTGTGAGCAAATATCTCCTCCCCCCCCCCCCCCCCCCCCCAGTGTTGTGTGTTGCTCTCTCTCGCTCTCTCTCTCTCTCTCTCTCTCTCTCTCTCTCTCTCTCTCTCTCTCTCTCTCTCTCTTTTAATATACAAAAGTTGTTCTTTTGTCAAAAGCCCAACACTTTGGGCCACTGTTTATCAGCTTTTCTGATGTCCCCTACAGAAGAAGATGAAGTGTCACTGGATGAAGCAGAAAATGTGGATTCTACTCTTAACTATTTTCACTGGCGGCAGAGGCGGGCACTTTTCAGTTTCTTTGTGTAGTTTTTGTCTATTAGGCTTTTACTGAAATAACTAGTTACAACGGAAGCAAAAATTTCACACACTTTGATTTTAGAATGTTACTCGAGGGAAATAAGCAAGCACAACAAAACAGTGACAGATTGAACAGGCACCTGGCCCACACAACCAAGCCGAATCAAATAAACTGACAGGAGTGATATATGGCAGTTGACAGTAGCAGAGCACATGCAGAGAGATGGACCAGGCAGGGAGGACAAAGATGAGTCAGCTGGCCACAGCCATCTCTCACTGCCTGCCACTACATATATCTAGATAAAGGACAGTCTAGTCTAACACCAGGAAGGCATTGTTTACATTGCTTCAACCACAGCAAAGTTCTATTGTACCACATCTTCACATCAGTGGTTCTGATTTTTCTGCAGAGGTAACAGTAAGGAGTACCGGTGTGTACCATCACAAATCAACCACTGGAAGGGACCAAAGCAAACACTGCAATATATGTACATTATTAAATGAATCTGTTGAACACTACAAAGAATCAGATAAACAGGGAAGTGTGTGCCGTGAAACAGGTGATGAATCTTGTAAGGAAGAAGGGGCAAGAATAACGAAAGAAGGACTGGAGGGTCCAAAACAGGAGAATGTAGATGGTGTTGGGAGTGGTAAAGGTAGACTCATTTGTCTTGTGGGGAAATGTGAAAGAGGATGACAATAATGAGGGAGGAGGATAAAGTCAAACAATGGAAACTCTGGGTAGGAATATCAACAATGCAGGAAAGGACAGACTGATGTTTACCATAAAGAAGGCATGTCAAGTTGCAGACAGGCACAATTAAAAAGACACTCACATGTAGCTTTCAGTCACAGCCTTCATCTGTAAAAAAACACCAGAAAACTGGAGGGGGTGGGGAAGGAGAAGGGGAAAGGATAGTAGTGTCTGGGTGGGGAGAGAGACGAATGCTGTCTGGTGGAATGTGCAGGGACTAGACTGCCAGCCGGTGTAGCATCAGGAGGTTGTGGGGCAGGGAAGTGGGGAAAAAAGGAGTACAAAAGGAAAGGCGCAGAGAAAGATGGGCAAATGCATTGGCAGGGGCTGCATATAAACAGGGTGGGAGATGAGAATTGGGAGGAGATGATAGGGCAGAGGGGGTGGGAACTATTGCATGGAGGGTGTGGGGACAGTAAGTTACCGTACGTTGAGGCCGGGATAATTGTGGGAGTGAAGAATGCATTGTACAGATAACTCCCACCTGTGCAGTTCAGAAAAACTGGTGGAGAAGCAAGGATCCAGTTGGCTTGGGTAGTGAAGCAGCCATTAAAATCAAGTGTGTTATGTTCAGCTGCATGCTGTGGCACAGGGTGGTCTACTTTGTTCATGGACACAGTTTGGCAGTGGCCATACCTCCTGGTGGACAGCTGGTTGGTAATCATACCAATAAAAAACGCTATGCAATGATATTGCATGACTGCAGCAGAGCTGGTAAATGACATGGCTGCTTTCACAAGTGGCCTGGCCCCTGATGGGATAGGATAAGTGTGACAGGACTGGAATAGGAAGCACTGGGTGGGTGATTTGGGCAGGATTAGCACCTGGATCTTCCACAGGGATATGATCCTTGTGGCAAGGGGATGGGATTTTGAGTGGCATAAGGATGGACTAGGATGTTGTGGTGGTTGGGTGGGTGACGGAACACCACTTCAGAAGGGGTGGAAGTATCTTCAGTAGGTGTCCCTTATTTCAGGGCACGATGATAGGTAATCAAATCCCTGGCACAGGATGTTGTTCAGTTGTTCCAGTCTGGGGTGGTACTGTGTAATGAATGGGACACTTCTTTGTGGGTGGTTCTTGGCGGTGGTGGGAGGATTGGAGGTGTGATGGGAAATGGCACAGGAGATCTGTTTATGGTTTAAGTCTGGGGGATAGTGCCTGTCTGTGAAGGCACTGGTGAAACCCTCAGCATACTTGCAAGGGAGTTTTTGTCACTGCAGATATGCCATGCCTGGGTAGCCAGGCTATATGGGAGTTTTTGGTGTGAAAGGGATGACAATTGTCAAAATGCAGGTACTGTTGGTGGTTTTAATGTGGACAGAGGTGCGGATGGAGCCATCAGAGAGGAAGATGACAACATCTACTAAGGTGGCACGCTTGGTTGATGAGGGCTATGCGAAGCAGATGGGTGAGAAGATGTTGAGGTTCTGAAGGAATGAAATAAGGTGTCTTTGCCCTGAGCCCCGATCATGAAGATATCATCAATGAACCTGAACCAGGCTAGGGTTTTTTGGTAGTTTGGGGGGTTAGGAAGGGCTCCTCTAGATGACTCATAAAAAGGTTGGAATAAGAAGCTACCATGAGGGTGCCCATGGCTTAGCCACAGATTTGTTTATATATCTTTCCTTCAAATGAGAAGTAGTTATGGGTTAGGATAAAGTTTATAAGATGTATGAGGAATGGGGTGATGATTAGGGACCCAGGAGGTAAAGCAGCAGGTATGGTCGAGAGCCGATGCAGGAAGTGGTTGGTTGTCTTTGATGTGGGCGGCTGGAGTTTGGGCTATTGGTTGGAGGTGTTGGTCAATGAGAGCTGAAATTCTTTTAGTGGGGGCACAATAACCAACCACAATGTGGTGTCCAGGATTGTTAGGTTTGTGGATTTTGGGGGGCATGGGTAGGTGTATGGGATGTCCTAGGGGTGAGAAGGGAAATGGATTCAGGAGAGATGTTCTGGGACGAGCCTAAGGCTTTAAGCAGGGACTGGAGTTTGTGTTGGACACCTGGGATGGGATCACTCTAGCAGAGTTTATAGGTGGAGTAGTCAGATAATTGGCGAAGGCCTTCTGCCAGGTTGCCACTAAGATTCATAACAACAGTGGTGGAACCTTTGCCTGCCAGTAGGATGATGTGGTCAGAATTTGTTTTGAGGTTGTGTATGGCTGTTCTTCTTCTACTGAAAGGTTGGTGTTCTGAGTAAGGGACTTGGGGATGGATGGTGAGGATAAGTTGGAGGTAAGGAATTTCTGGAAGGTGACCAGTGGGTGGTTAGGTGGGAGGAGGGGGGGGGGGGGGGTTATGAAATGGAAGAGGCAGGGTTTGGTTGGTGGGATTGGCAGCAAAAAAGTGCTTCCTTTGCACAGATCGGGAGAAGGAGAGTAGGTCTCTGACAAGTCCAGCATGGTTAAATTTGGGTGTAGGGCTAAAAGTGTAGCATTTGGGTAGGGCTGTAACTTCTGTGGAGATGGGGGTTTTGGTGGAAAGGTTAACAAAAGTGTTACATGAATGTTTTGGCTTTGGATTTAGTGGAGGGTTGGTAGAGAGTTTTGGGGATGTGGCAAGTTTAAGCGGTCAGCTAACCAAACACTGGTCACCTTCCAGGAATATAAACAAAGCCACATCACACCCTTATGGCACCCTCCTATGCCAACCTTTTTATGGGCCATCTAGAGGAGAACTTCCTAGGCTCCCAAAACACAAAAACCCTAGTCTGGTTGAGGTACATTGATGATATCTTCACGATTTGGACCCAGGGCAAAGACATCCTATCTTAGTTCCTTCACAACCTCACCAACCACTAACAGTACCTGCATTTTGACAGCTGTGATCCCTTTCACACCAAAAAATCCCTCCTATATAGCCTGGCTACCCAGCGATGGCACATCTGCAGTGACAAAACTCCCTTGCTAGTATGTTGAGGATCTCACCAAGGTCTTCACAGACAGGCATTATACCCCAGACCTAGTCTGCAAACAGATCTCCCATGCCATTTCCCCATCCCCACCCCTGCCCCCCAAGAACCAGCCATAAAGGAGAGTCCCCTTCATCACCCAGTACCACTGCGGACTGGAACAATTGAACCACATCCTTTACCAGGGCTTTGATTACCTATCATCGTGCCCTGAAATGAGGGACATCCTACCCAAGATACTTCCAACCCCTTCTGAAGTGATGCTCCATCGCCCACCCAACCTCCACAACATCCTAGACCATCCCTAAGCTACTCCTAATCTCAACCCCTCGCCACAAGGATCATGTTCCTGTGGAAGACCCAAGGTGCAATCCACCCACCAAGCATTTCCTATTTCAGTTCTGTCACAGTTTATCCTATCCCATCAGGGGCCAGGTCACCTGTAAAAGCAGCCATGTCATTTACCAGGTATGCTGCAATCATTGCACGGCTTTTTATATTGGTATGACTACAAACCAGCTGTTCACCAGAATGATTGGCCACCTCCAAACTGACCAAGAGCAAAGAATATAAATTGGGAGACAAATTTACGGAGATTCACAGAGAGAAGGCAGATTTAATAAGGTACTTTAACTTATCATTAATAGACAGACTGACTAATGTTCAAAGGACTATAGTGAAAACAATCCCGAGCATATGTGTGTAACCTCTAGAAACAAATAAGGTTTCGATTTACTGTAAGAGTCAGAAATTAATAGTTGTGGAGAGAAGGCAGAACAGACAGTTATTAATCTGTTAAAGTGCGCGTCATTAATGTTGGCGGCCGAGTTTAGGTTCGTTCTGCGCATCTGACGTCACAAAACACAGTCAGCCAATTAACAGAGAACGACGGTGCCACATCTCGACTGCAGTGCAGAGCATGGACGTGTGTCTTCAGTTTTAGAAACGTTCAGTCATAAATAAAGTAATAGAACAAAAGCAATGTCTTGATAGCAGACATTCTTTTATAGAAAGTTCGGAAAAAGCATTCCTTATACCAATTGCTTCATATTCTATTAATTAATTAAACCAAACAAGCAATAAGACTCCTAATTCGGGCGGCAGGAAGGAAAGGTGTTTGTATCACTCTCACGAACCGCTTTTTCGCAACAAAGAACAGTGGTAATAGTTTATTTCCTATTGTACTTCGACGAAGCGTGAGTAATTTATAGTCATACAAACAGTGTTAGTCAGTATTTTGCGTGACGTGTTATACGCCTCATGTCGTTACATTGTCAGATGAGGTGCGTTAGCGTAACGGTTAAGGTGTTGGACTGCTATGCTAAAGGTTGTGTGTTCAAACCTTGTGTGGTGCTTAATATTTTCATTATTTAAAAACAATATCGAAGTGCCTTACTTCGCGAATTATATTCGTTTGAATGCAATTTTTTGAAATTTCTAGTGCTTTGTCTCTTCATTAACCCTTTCGCTGCTGCAGACACGTGCTCCCCGCATTCCGCACTGTGCGCGATTGTCATCACTGCACTGCTCGCCTGTGCAGACACATGGTGTTCCCACTGCTTTGACACACTTATCATTCGATTTCGCAAAAACTATTTGGCTCAAAAATTTGATTTTTACACGTCTTCTTGACTGGTACCTTCCCCCCATAAATGACTTAATTTTGTTTCGATGTTCAATGCAGTTATTATGCAGCATTAAATGTAGTAAACCATTGCACGAAATTTTGAAGAGTTTGCAGAGGTAGAAGTCCATAGCGCATACTTTCCGTATGGTAGATTTTAGTTGCCACAATGTTGAGAATGAAATGTGGACAAGATACCTAAATTTCATATAAAATTTACTGGACCATTCCAGGGCATAGGTGGACTCCTGTATGGTCGCTACCAAAGGACGGCGGGAGTAGCACTGGTCGATACCTTGTAGACTGCTCGAGGAGTCAGTACAGAGAAGAAACAACTAGCCAGGGCATGAGCGGATGTGCTCAAGAGCATGAGATATGGCCACTAGCTCTGCAGTGAAAACACTACAGCCATTTGGCAAAGAGGGCGAAGCCAACGTGACCATCAGCCATTAGGCCGTCAGTGTAAACCACTTCATGGTCCCGGTACATGTCAAGAATCGAGAGGATGTGACAGTGGAGAGCCGCGGGGTTAACTGAGTCCTTAGGACCATGTGAAAGGTCCAGACGAAGCTTCCGCCTAGGTGTACACCATGGAGGTGTACGTGAATGGCCCTCGAGTGTAGGTAGTAAAGGCAAGGACCCCATGTCAGGCAGAAGAGATCAGACGCAAACCGCAACCGTAAGCCCTGACCTGGGCCTCCGACATGGGAGATGAACAGCCGTGGGTGGGAAAAGGAGACAGTAATTCGGATTCTCAGGAGAACTATGAATGTGTCCAACTTAACCGGCAAGCAGTTGTGCGCGCCTAACCTTCAATGGAGGGAGTCCGGCCTCCACCAGGATGCTGGTCACCCAACTCATCCTAAAAGCTCCCGTTGCCAGTCCAACACCACAGTGGTGCAATGGGTCGAGTAAACACAATGCAGAGGGTGCCACTGAACTATAAACCACACTCCCATAGTCAATGCAGGATTGAACAAGGGCTCTGAAGAGCTGCAGCAGTGTAGAGCGATCTGCACCTCAGGCAGTAGAGGGCATTGAGGTGCTGCTAGCACTTTCGCTTAAGCTGACAAAGGTGAGGAAGCCAGGTCAACTGGACGTCAAAAACCAGTCCTAAGAATCAATATGCCTGTACTACAGTGAGTGGATCATCATTAAGGTAAAGTTCTGGTTGAGATGAATAGTACAACACCGACAGAAGTGCATGACAAATGACTTTGCGGCTGAAAACTGGAAGCCGTTGGCTAGAGCCCATGACTGCGCCTCGTGGATGGCTCCCTGCAGGCACTGCTCAGCATCACCAGTACCGGAGGAGCAGTACGAAATGCAGAAGTCGTCTGCATACAGAGATGGTGAGAAAGACGACCCAACAGCTGCTGCTAGGCCATTAATGGCCACTAAAAATAGACGCTCAATACAGAGTCCTGCGGGACCCCATTCTCCTGGATGTGGGGTGAACTATGGGAGGCACCAACTTGAACATAGAAAGTACGGAGCAATAGGAAATTTTGGATAAAAATCAGGAGTGGTCCCGGGAGACCCCACTCATATAATGTGGTAAGGATATGATGTCGCAAGGGCGTGTCTAAAGCTTTTCATAAATCAAAAAAGATGGCAGCCAGGTGTTGGCATCTGGAAAAGGCTGTTTGGATGGCAGACTCGAGAGAAACTAGATTATCAGCGGCAGAGTGTCCCTGACAGAAACCGCCCTGGCATGGAGCCACATGACTCCAGGACCCAACACAACTGCCAACTTACCATATGTTCTAACAGTTTACAAAAACATTGGTGAGGCTGTTAGAACAATAGCTATCCAAATCAAGCGGGTATTTGCTGGGGATTGAGCACTGGATTGATGGTGTTCTCTCACCATTGCAATAGAAAGACACCATTGCAGCAGATTCGGTCGAAGATGATGAGGAGATGTCGTTTGTAGCTGGACGAGAGATGTTTGATCTTCAGACTGTGGATCCAATCTGGCCTAGGAGCTGTGTCGGGGCAATGTACAAGGACACTGAGGAGCTCCCACTCTGTAAAAGGAGAATTTTAGGGTTCGCTGTGATGTTCAGTGAATGAGAGGGCTTTTCTTTCCATCCGCTGTTAGAGGGTGCGAAATGCTGGGGATAATTCTCCGCCGCGGAGGCTCGAGCACAGTGCTCAGCAATTGCGTTTGCATCAGTAGATAACACGCCGTTGATGTTAATGCTAGTGACACCTGTCGGGGTCTGGTACCCACAAGCATGTCTGATCTTCATCCAGACTTGGGAAGGTGACATCTGGCACCCACTGGTTGAGACATACCTCTCCCAACATTCCTGTTTCCGTCTTTTTATAAGCTGGTGAATGTGGGCAAGGAGCCGTTTAAAGGCTATTAGATGCTCTATGGAAGGGTGCCACTTATGTCACTGTAGAGCTCACCGATGGTTTTTAATGGCCTCAGCGATTTCCGGTGACCACCAAGGTACTGACTTTCGCCGGGGGCACCCTAAAGAACAAGGGATAGTGTTTTCTGCCACAGAAATGATTGTTCTAGGGACCCACTCAACTACCACATCAATGGTAGCATGTGGGGGAGATTCAACAGTGACAGCAGAGGTGAAAGCTTCCCAGTCTGCCTTGTTTAAAGCCCATCTTGGTAGACATCCAGGGGGATGGAGCTGGAGGAGTGACATGAAGATGGGAAAGTGGTCACTGCCACACAAGTCATCGTGGGCTCTCCACTGGACAGATGAGAGAAGTCCTGGGCTACAGAAGGATAAATCAATGACCAAGTAAGTGCCATGAGCCACACTGAAATGTGTGGGGGGCCCCCAGTATTTAAGAGGTAGAGGTCGAGGTTGAGGTAAGACAGGGAAGTTTCAACATCTCTCCCTCGGCCAGTAAGCACAGTGCCACCCCACAAGGGGTTATGGGCATTAAAATCTCCCAAAAGTAGGATAGGTTTAGGGAGCTGATGAACCAGTGCAACTAATGCATTCAGGGATGCTGCACCATCTGGAGGAAGATATACGTTGCAGACAGTTATTTCTTGCATGGTCCTTATCCTGACAGCCACAGCTTCAAGAGGGGTTTGAATGGGTACAGGTTCACTGCTTACCGAGTTCAGGACACAGACACAAACTCCACCTGACACACTATTATAGTCGCTACAGTTCTTGTAATATCCTCTAAAGCCACAGAAGGCATGGGTCTGTATTGCTGGGAACCAGGTTTCCTGCAGAAAGCAGGTGTAAAGCTTAACCCATCAAGTGCCAGTGTCCTATTTTGAGGACAGAGCACATATTTATTTATAAATACATAATAAATTATTGATTTGCAACTATTACTGTTCTACGTCATTTGTTGATGCTTTTTATAACAAATCTATGCTTACAGGAAATTAAAATCAATAACCCCTACCATTAATTGATTATTGAATACTAAGGCACACTTTTCGTTATTACAGGTATTTACTTTATCGACAATTTAGTAATATTTGAAATATGTGGCAAAGATCTTTTTGCGATTATTTATAGTCAACAATGAGTCTTTTAAACTACTTGCATTGTTAGCTCAATTGGAGTTATATTCATTGCTTTCCTTTGTTATAAAATTTGGTGTACTCGAAATAGGACACTGGGACTTGGTGTTATCATTTCAGTTATTTGTATTGCTGCATATTCGAATATGAAACTCTGCTACTGCTGATGTATTTTCTTTTTAGAATGTGTAATTTTACCAGATTTTGTTGCTGAGGTAAGTAACGACCCCTCTTTTATATATGAAGTTACTTTGAAATTTGCAGCATATTATGTAAGTATATTTATGAATATGTTACCCATTACTAAATAACACAGTTCCAGATGGACAGAGGTATTTACACATTCCCTTTTCTGTAGTTTGTGCTACTGTATTATTCTTTCATTTCACTTTATTTTATTTCATTTCATTTCATTTCATATAGATTATAATG
The DNA here is from genome assembly GCF_023864345.2 of Schistocerca serialis cubense. Lineage (NCBI taxonomy): Eukaryota > Metazoa > Arthropoda > Insecta > Orthoptera > Acrididae > Schistocerca > Schistocerca serialis. The sequence goes on from NC_064644.1 coordinate 125,237,221, forward strand.
ATCAAGAGTGGTCCTAAACATGCTGGACTGCACTGAAAAACCCAAGAATCATTGTGTGTACTTTGACAATTTCTTCACTAGTAGAGATTTTCTGATTCATCTGAGAAATTTGGGTTTTCGAGCAACTGGGACTGTCAGAGGGAATCGATTTGGTGACTGTCCACTACTGAGCAGCAACGAACTGAAAAAGACAGTTTGAGGAAACTATGACTACCAGTTTGACAGGAATGGTGAAGTCTTATTTGTTCGATGGCATGACAACAGAGGCATTACAATTAGTACAAATGTTGACAAAGTTGAACCTTTGGGAGCAGCTACACTGTACAGTATACAAGCAAGTAATAAGACAAGTGCAACAACCTGCCGTTTTGAAGTCGTATAACGCGTACGTGGAAGGTGTTGACACCATGACTGGTTAGTTGGAAAATATGTGACGGTAATTAGAGGGAAAAATGGTACTGGGTCCTATTTACACGTACGCTGGAAATGGCCCTCATAAATGCCTGGCTCTTCTACAGACTAGCACATGGGAAAAATGCACTGGATTTACTGGATTTCAGACGTGCTGTTACAGTTACATACCTGAAATTGGACACTGGAAGATAGCATATTAGACCTCCAAAGGAATATCCATCAAGTCAGTTGAGATTGATACCAGACATCAGGTTTGATGGAATTGGTCATATGATTGACAAAAGAAGCACGCAAAGAAGATGTGTAAGAGCTAAATACAACAGGAAACCTAAAACATATTGTGTTAAATATTGTGTAACACTGTGTGTGAAGTGTTTTGTACCATTTCACAAGAAATAAATAGTTAAGATTTGAATATAGTTTAGTATGCTATACGATACTGTTAGATCCCAGCGTCCGATTTTGAGGACGGCCATTATATCAGCATGTATAAATATTCTCTGGCTATTTTTGTACTTATTGTGGTTCATACACTATGTACATTATAATTAAGGAATAAAAAATTCAATTTTTAAAAAAAAATAATTTGGGCCTTAATGGGTTAACATTTACCATAGCTCAGCCAGGTGGTGGAAAAAACCACAGCAATTCCACTGCAGGTTGATGTTATCGTGAGGCTGGGAAGGCATGAAGCACGCAGGGAGGCAAGTTACACCTCAGGGTCACCTGCTGCCACCAATTGAGTATTTGTATCCATTCCTACTGTGGATGAGGCATCAGTGAGATCCAGGTCCTCGGAGGACACTAAGATTTCCACCTCACTCTCATATGCAGAATTGGTAGGGAATTGTCCTTTTTCTTAGCAGACTTCTTTCTTTGCTTGCCCTCACTTCTCTTTAGGAGCTTGCTGGGAGGACTTCTTCGAAGTAGCTTCAGGCATGGAGGAAGACCGTGAAGCTCTTCGTCCAGCAGCTTTTGGCTCCTTTAGCCTCTGGCGAGTGACCTCTGTGGCATTAGTAGAGACCTTGGGAAAGACAGTCCTAAGGGACCCCTTCCGCACGAGAGGAGCTGGAGGAGGCTGTTGCTTATCCAGCTGGGGGGAGGGGACCAATGTCCCCTGCATTTGGGGGGGGGGGGGTCCCTTGCTCCCAAAGTAGGTACTTTTTTTTGCAAGCAACATAAGGTGATTTCCCCCCTACCACCAAGGGGGCTGTCAACCAAACGGGGTATAATCATTCTAATTTACGTTTAGCCTCTTAGTAAGTCAGCCAGTCCAGGGTCTTGTACTCCATGATTTTCCGCTCCTTTTGGAGTACTGTGCAGTCTGGTGAGCAGGGGGAGTGCTGCTCTCCACAGTTGATACAAGTGGGAGGAGGCGCACATGGATGCAGTGGACATCCGCAGTCTCAAAACGTGACACTGGAAGTGCAGCGGGAAGACGTGCCCGTATTTCCAGCACTTAAAGCACCGCATACGGGGAGGGACGTATGGTTTAATATCACAGCGGTAAACCATCACCTTGACCTTTTCAGGCAATGAAACACAATCAAAGGCCAAAATGAAGGCACCGGTAGCAATCCTGTTGTCTTTGGGTCCCCTGCAAATGCGACGGACGAAATGAACACCTCGCCGTTCTAGACTGGTGCAGAGCTCGCCGTCAGACTGCAAGAGGTGGTCTTGATGGAAAATAATCCCCTGGACCATACTGATGCTTTTATGGGGAGTGACGGAAACAGGAATATCACCCAGCTGGTCACAAGTGAGTAACTCCTGGGATTGGGATGGGGATGCTTTTTGAATCAAGACTGCACCGCTTCTCATCTTAGACAGCACTGTCACCTCCCCAAACTTATCCTCAAGATGTTGAACATAAAATTGAGGCTTCGTAGGTAGAAAGGAGTCCCCGTCCATCCTGCTGCAGACTAAATACCAAGGCTAATATGGCTCTATTCTTTCTGTAGCTCTATGTTCCTCCCATGGTGTAGCGAAGGAGGGAAACGATTTAGGGTCATATCTGTCAGCATTGTACTCGATCTTCCCCTTCTTAAGAGACTGTTGGTGCCATACGGTCACCGCAAGAGATGACTTAGTTTGCTTCATCGTGGGTCATATGCCCTGATGGCACCCGCACCAACCAGGGGTTCTCTCCATGGGCGCCACCCAGTCACAGCAAAAGTCACCTGGCATGATGGCCGTTGCCAGGAGTCCTCATGCCCTAGGAAGACAGGCATCTACGCCTTGGCATATGTAGGGAGTTTGCAGCTCAGGCATCAGCAGTGCGATCCCTGTGTTGTCAAGGGGCTACCACTAAATGGGCACATGAAGGTCCCCCCACAACGGACTGGCTACCATGCTGGATACTGGGCGCAGAGAAATCCAATACTGTCAAGGGGCGAAGGAGGACAGGAGACAATGGAAGAAGATGACATACCCCAGAAAGTGTCCTCGATCAAACAGTTGAATTGCAGGTGAAGATGTAAAGCCATGACAAGAGGTTCAGGAGATTGAATCTAAGGGCACTAGGGATAACTCGTGCACCATGTATGGCATCCTTCCCCATATGGTCCAACGCTTCTGTAGAATTTGGAAAGTGGCAGGTCAAACCATAAAATAGGACCTGAACTTTTAGTGCTGAAAAGTGAGAGACTCCTTTTAGTCACCTTCTTACGACAGGCAGGGATACCTCAGGCCCATTCTAACCCCAAGACCTGCAGGGGGTTGATAAGAAATAAATGGTAATAATGCCTGTTGCTGGAACTCAAATAATTATTGCCCCTAGGAAAGTAAATAAATCCATTAAGTATGAAGTATTGCCCCCCCCCCCCCCCCATGAACCATGGACCTTGCCGTTGGTGGGGAGACTTGCGTGCCTCAGCGATACAGACGGCCGTACCGTAGGTGCAACTACAACGGAGGGGTATCTGTTGAGAGGCCAGACAAACGTGTGGTTCCTGAAGAGGGGCAGCAGCCTTTTCAGTAGTTGCAGGGGCAACAGTCTGGATGATTGACTGATCTGGCCTTTTAACACCAACCAAAACGGCCTTGCTGTGCTGGTACTGCAAACGGCTGAAAGCAAGGGGAAACTACAGCCGTAATTTTTCCCGAGGGCATGAAGCTTTACTGTATGGTTAAATGATGATGGCGTCCTCTTGGGTAAAATATTCCAGAGGTAAAATAGTCCCCCATTTGGGTCTCCGGGCGGGGACTACTCAAGAGGACGTCATTATCAGGAGAAAGAAAACTGGTGTTCTACGGATCGGAGCGTGGAATGTCAGATCCCTTAATCGGGCAGGTAGGTTAGAAAATTTAAAAAGGGAAATGGATAGGTTGAAGTTAGGTATAGTGGGAATTAGTGAAGTTCGGTGGCAGGAGGAACATGACGTTTGGTCAGGTGAATACAGGGTTATAAATACAAAATCAAATAGGGGTAATGCAGGAGTAGGTTTAATAATGAATAAAAAAATAGGAGTGTGGGTAAGCTACTAAAAACAGCATAGTGAACGCATTATTGTGACCAAGATAGACACGAAGCCCATGCCTACTACAGTAGTACAAGTTTATATGCCAACTAGCTTTGCAGATGATGAAGAAATTGATGAAATGTATGATGAGATAAAAGAAATTATCCAGGTAGTGAAGGGAGATGAAAATTTAATAGTCATGGGTGACTGGAATTCGTCAGTAGGAAAAGGGAGAGAAGGAAACATAGTGGGTGAATATGGATTGGGGGAGAGAAATGAAAGGAGAAGCCGCCTGGTAGAATTTTGCACAGAGCATAACTTAATCATAGGTAACACTTGGTTCAAGAATCATAAAAGAAGGTTGTATACATGGAAGAACCCTGGAGATACTAGAAGGTATCAGATAGATTACATAACGGTAAGGCAGAGATTTAGGAACCAGGTTTTAATTTGTAAGACATTTCCAGGGGCAGATGTGGACTCTGACCACAATCTACTGGCTATGAACTGTAGATTAAAACAGAAGAACCTGCAAAAAGGTGGGAATTTAAGGAAATGGGACCTGGATAAACTGAAAGAACCAGAGGTTGTACAGAGTTTCAGGGCGAGCATAAGGAAACAATTGACAGGAATGGGGGAAAGAAATACAGTAGAAGAGGAATGGGTAGTTTTGAGGGATGAAATAGTGAAGGCAGCAGAGGATCAAGTAGGTAAAAAGACGAGGGCTAGTAGAAATCATTGGGTAACAGAAGAGATACTGAATTTAATTGATGAAAGGAGAAAATACAAAAATGCAGTAAATGAAGCAGGCAAAAAGGAATACAAACATCTCAAAAAGGAGATCGACAGGAAGTGCAAAATGGCTAAGCAGGTATGGCTGAGGACAAATCTAAGGATGTAGAGGCTTATCTCACAAGGGGTAAGACAGATACTGCCTACTGGAAAATTAAAGAGACCTTTGGAGAAAAGAGGACGCCTTGCATGAATATCAAGAGCACAGATGGCAAGTACTAAGCAAAGAAGGGAAAGCAGAAAGGTGGAAGGAGTATATAGAGGGTCTATACAAGGGCGATGTACTTGAGGACAATGTTATGGAAATGGAAGAGGATGTAGATGAAGATGAAATGGGAGATATGATACTGCGTGAAGAGTTTGACAGAGCACTGAAAGACCTGAGTCGAAACAAGGCCCCCGGAGTAGACAACATTCCATTGGAACTACTGACGGCCTTGGGAGAGCCAGTCCTGACAAAACTCTACCATCTGGTGAGCAAGATGTATGAGACAGGCGAAATACCCTCAGACTTCAAGAAGAATATAATAATTCCAATCCCAAAGAAAGCAGGTGTTGACAGATGTGAAAATTACCGAACTATCAGTTTAATAAGTCACAGTTGCAAAATACTAACGCGAATTCTTTACAGGCGAATGGAGAAACTGGTAGAAGCCGACCTCGGGGAAGATCAGTTTGGATTCCGCAGAAATGTTGGAACATGTGAGACAATACTGACCCTACGACTTATCTTAGAAAATAGATTTAGGAAAGACAAACTTTCATTTCTAGCATTTGAAGACATAGAGAAAGCTTTTGATAACGTTGACTAGAATACTCTCTTTCAAATTCTAAAGGTGGCAGGGGTAAAATACAGGGCCGAAAGGCTATTTACAATTTGTACAGAAACCAGATGGCAGTTATAAAGAGTCGAGGGACATGAAAGGGAAGCAGTGGTTGGGAAAGGAGTGGGACAGGGTTGTAGCCCATCCCCGATGTTATTCAATCTGTATATTGAGCAAGCAGTAAAGGAAACAAAAGAAAAGTTCGGAGTAGGTATTAAAGTCCATGGAGAAGAAATAAAAACATTGAGGTTCGCCGATGACATTGTAATTCTGTCAGAGACAGCAAAGGTCTTGGAAGAGCAGTTGAACGGAATGGACAGTGTCTTGAAAGGAGGATATAAGATGAACATCAACAAAAGCAAAACAAGGATAATGGAATGTAGTCTAATTAAGTCGAGTGATGCTGAGGAAATTAGATTCGGAAATGAGACACTTAAAGTAGTAAAGGAGTTTTGCTATTTGTGGAGCAAAATAACTGATGATGGTCGAAGTAGAGAGGATATCAAATGTAGACTGGCAATGGCAAGGAAAGCGTTTCTGAAGAAGAGAAATTTGTTAACATCGAGTATAGATTTAAGTGTCAGAAAGTCTTTCCAAAAAGTATTTGTATGGACTGTAGCCATGTATGGAAGTGAAACATGGACGATAAATAGTTTGGACAAGAAGAGAATAGAAGCTTTCGGAATGTGGTGCTACAGAAGAATGCTGAAGATTAGATGGGTAGATCACATAACTAATGAGGAGGTATGGAATAGAATTGGGTAGAAAAGGAGTTTGTGGCATAACTTGACAAGAAGAAGGGACCGGTTGGTAGGACAAGTTCTGAGGCATCAAGGGATCACAAATTTAGTACTGGAGGGCAGCGTGGAGGGTAAAAATCGTAGAGGGAGACCAAGAGATGAATACACTAAGCAGATTCAGAAGGATGTAGGTTGCAGTAAGTACTGGGAGATGAAGAAGCTTGCACAGGATAGAGTAGCATGGAGAGCTGCATCAAACCAGTCTCAGGACTGAAGACGACAACAACAACAACAACAACAACAATAACAACAACAACATTAAGTATTGGCACCTAGAAAAATAAATGGTTCCCTGTAAATTTGTTGAATAGGCATAAACAAAACTTGGATTTTAATAAGGCTTCTGTGATCTCATAAATAGGAAATGATGCTGGAGGAAAGGGATATTGTTCTCATAAAATACTGTAGGTGAAAGGAAATGGCTGAATATGGTGAGGAGACAGCCATGCATCCAATGGAATTAGCAGTGATGCAGAGCAAAACACAGAGAGAAAATGGAAGGAATTCACTAACTAAATAGAAGATGGTGGTACTGTTATTCTGAACTATACCTATCAAACCAAACAATGGAAACTCAAGGTAGGGATTATGGCCTGAGATGCTGGAGTTGAGGATCGTGTGTGGGTGAGGTGTGCTTGCATTGTGTGTGTGTGTGTGTGTGTGTGTGTGTGTGTGTGTGTTTTACTGAAAAAGGCTGTGGCTGTAAGCTATGTGAGTGGCTTTTAATCGTGCCTATCTGCAATCTGACGTGTCTTCTTCATGGTAAGTAGTGATCTATCTTTTCCTACATTGTCTATCACTGTTCTATTGAGACACAGTTGGTAAAGAGGTGAGAAGCTGAAAGGGAAAATGTGCGAAAGAATATAAAGCAGTGGTTCTCAACAGGTGGTCCGCAGGCCCCCTGGGGTCCACGAGCTATGCCAGAGGGGTCCGCAAGATGTTATTAGAATAAAAAATATATTAAATATATTTCTAAAAACAAAGATGATGTGACTTACCAAATGAAAGTGCTGGCAGGTCGACAGACACACAAACAAACACAAACATACACACAAAATTCAAGCTTTCGCAACAAACTGTTGCCTCATCAGGAGAGAGAGAAGGAGAGGGAAAGACGAAAGGATGTGGGTTTTAAGGGAGAGGGTAAGGAGTCATTCCAATCCCGGGAGCGGAAAGACTTACCTCAGGGGGAAAAAAGGACGGGTATACACTCGCACACACACACATATCCATCCACACATATACAGACACAAACAGACATATTTGAAGACCCAAATATATTTCGTATGATAACAGATTTTTTGTTTTGGCCACTTCCTGCACGAGCAGTTTTAAGCTCAATATTTTTTTCAATAATGAATACGTCAATGTTTTCTCTAAATATCAAAAATAGAAAATGTATAAAAAGACTCTTAATTTGGCTTTTTTTGGTACTTGATACTGTGATATGAGAAGGTACAAATCATGCTCGATGAGGGGGTCCTCGAGAAAATTTTGTTGGGAACCCCCGATATAAAGAATATGACAAGGAAGTGGCAGTAAATGATTGGTAATCTGTGTACTCAAAATAAATCTTTAAAACCATTGCAACTGTTTGTCTGTCTTTTAACATGATAATCTCCAAAACTATAAGACTAATTTTCATGGGGTTTTCGCAGGTAGCTTGAGCACAGTTTGGGGCATGGCTGGAGCACATAAAAAAGATATTATGAAACTTTCTTATCTATCTGCCCCAACACACTAATCACCAAAACTACTAGATGGATTTTTATGGGGTTTCCACTGATAACTTCAATGCAGCTAAGGTCACTGTGTAGGCTATTTTTCATCAAATCTGTATCACAGTGAAAAAGATATTCAGGAATGTTATAAATATGTAAGCATGTATCTATAAAAAACAAAGATATTGTGACTACCGAACGAGAAAGTGCTGGTAGATAGACACAATAAAAAATACACAAACACACACACAAATTTCAAGCTTTTGCAACCCAAGGTTGCTTCATCATCTATGTACATATGTTCCACATCTCCCCCAAAACCACTGGACCAATTTCAACCAAACTTGGCATACATACCACCTACTGTCTGAAAAGAATCACCATGGGAGTAAGAACCACCTGCCTATCAAAGAGGTCAGGCATGGCTACGAGTGAAGAAGCAGTGCAGGGTGAGGGTGACAAAGCAGTGTATACCACAATGCTCAAACATCTAGTTTCATTCAACCAGTATCTGAAAGCGAGAGCACTTAGTGAACTGCAACAAACTTTACACATAATTGCAAAACTTTATGAAACTTTTCTAGCTGACACCCCATACATAATGATGAAAGGAAAAAAAGTTTATCACTTACTACAATTTTGCTGTTCATTGCTGCAGAGCAAAGCTGCTGGTTTTAAAACGTGCAAAGATCATGTGACTTTATTAGCATGCAGCAATGCTGCTAGTAATCCCAAGATGCCTTTAATGCTGATCGGCAAATCTGCTAGGCCCAGAGCTTTTAAAAACTGCAACGTGATGACCCTGCCCGTATATTATTGCAACTAGAAAAAAGCACGGATGGATGGTAAGCTGTCCACAGAACGGTTTCACGTCCAGTTTGTTCCCTCTGTTCGACGGTTTTCTAAGGAAAATCATTTGTCTCCCCTGCAATCCTTTTGATTGATAACGCACCATCTCATCCCAGCACTGAGAAATTATGTGATGGAGAAACTGTGGCAAAGATTTTGCCACTGAATGCTACACCACTTCTTCAGCTGATGGATCAGGGTGTGCTGCAAACATTAAAACTGATTTACAGAAAACAGTTTTTAAGAATGCTGATCCAAGATGATAGCATTCCTTTAGTGGACAAAATAAAAAAAAACCAACATGAAGTATGTTGTTTATTGGGCCGCTGAGGCAAGGCAGAATATTTCAGAAAATACTCTGAAAAAATAGTGGAGAAAACTGTGGACACCTCTCGAAGTTCAGAACAACCTAGATGAAAATGAAGAGGAAGATCTACTACAAGTGATACAGACAATATAGAAGTGTGAAGAAGCTAGTGAAGGAGACGTAGATGAGTGGATGGCAGCAGATGGGGCATGTGTCAAGAACCTTACTGATGCTGATTTAGTTGCTGCTGTGACTCATGACCAGGAAGAAGTGGATTGCTGCGATTTAAGGGTGTGTGTTGTGTTGCGTGATGTCATGACGGCGTGAGGTTTAGTTTATGAGAGAGTTGTGTTTGCAGATGTCGTCTTGTTGCAGTTGGTGGTGTCCTCTGGTGGTGTATTCGGTTCATTTGGGTGTCGGTGCTTGAAGTGTGCATTTATCGGTCGTGACTGTTATAGAAGAACGGAAATTAGTTTCACTGAGTTAAGAATTAAGTGTTTGTTGTGTTTATGTTATAGCGGTGTCGTTTGATGTTATTGGTTTGCTGTTTGTTGCGCAGTAAGTCGTTTAATTCAATTTGTGGCTTCTTTTGTTAGTTATGGATATGACTTCTAAGTTTGATAGTGCGTGTCTGCGCACTGACATGGGGGACGACATGTTGTCCATCATTAAGTTTCTGTAACTTTTTGGGCTTGTGACGGAGATAGTGAAATGCGGCGTATGCAAGCAGAATATGCAAGCTGGGGGTTAGTGTGTAGCGCCGGAACTTTTTTAAAAAAATCTATTGCTCGCGTGTTAATGATGTTCGGTGGGGTTTTTATGTGTTGTTGGGTCGGTGTTATTTACTGCATGTGTTGGTGGTTGATGTTTTGGTATCGGCACTTGTGGTTGATTTATGTATCTTAAAGGAAAGTCCGCTACTCGTGGTCTTGAGGTAGCGTTCTCACTTCCCGAGCAAGGGGTCCCGGGTTCGATTCCCGGTGGGGTCAGGGATTTTTCTGGCCTCGAAATGACTGGGTGTTGTTGTGTCGTCTTCATCATCATCATTCATCCCCATTACGGTCGGAGGAAGGCAATGGCAAACCACCTCCACTAGGACCTTGCCTAGTACGGCGGTGCGGGCCTCCCGCATCGTTCCCCTATGATCCGTCACGGAGTATGTGACTTCATCATCATGATCATCAGGGGAAAGTACTCGATTTCAATTTTTTTGGTATCGTCAGTTGTATTTGAGCTGCATAGGTCATGGGAAGTGACTGATTGTAATTTGTCATTGTAGCTATGTGTGTTTTGGTATCATGAGCTGTTGTTGACCTGTATAGGTCAAGGGAAGTGTTCGATTCCAATGTGCCATCGTAGCTGTGTGTACTTTGGTATCGTGGATTGCTGTTGACCTATATAGGTCAAGGGAAGTGTCCGATTCCAATTTTTGTTGTTTTTGGTATCGATAGTTGCGGTGTGGTTATAATTTTTGGAGTAGTTGGTTTTTATTTTGTGGTATCGACAACTGTGGTTGAGCTACATAGGTGAAGGGAAGTGACCGATTCCTGTTGATATTGTAAGTGTAGCGGAACTTGGGAATTTTGTGGTGTTTTTATGTCATTGTTTTGTGTGGTTTCGGATCTTAGTTTGTGTCTGTATGTGTTTATATTTAGTTTGTCCCTCCCCAAAAGCCCCCAATTTCCCGCGCTGGTCCCGTTAGTTTGTTTATATTTTTGGAGAGAGATGTGTGTGTTGGTTTTATATATATTTTCGTGTTTGTTGTCGTCTATGTAATGACATCACAGGTGCCATATTGAAAGGTTGAGAATGGTCGTCTCCACCATATTGGTGACATAATTGGTCAAAGCAGACAGGTGGAATCGAATGCGTCTGTATTGCCAAGTATTTTAACAGCTAGTGTGGAAGATTTTATTCATCACTCATAAGCATTCACAAATCCACTTTCAGGCCATTTCTCCACCATTCCGCTCTGCATCCGGGAAAAATGACAACCTATATTTTTCTGTGTTGGCTCTCATTTCTCTTACTTTATCATGGTGGTAATTTCTTCTTATGTATGTGGTGCCCCACCTACAGTGGATATCACAGCAGTTCAGATATGCTGAACCTTGATATAACAGGGCGACTGGCCCCAAGAGGTGGCAGAACTGATGTCTCACATGGGTCACACCTCTTGCAATGAGCTAGGTCAGCCAGAAGTAATCTACAGTGCCATGACTGTGATAATCTCTGGTAACTGCAGTCTAATCAGCCAACTACTGTACTTAAAATGTAAGTTCCCACATTGCAACTGGAATATGAGCTTTCACATCAATTTAAGATTCCATATTATCACACTTTGTTTATTCTACAGTATAAATTCCACAGTTTCTGATTATGTTGTTCTTAAACTGAGTGAAACCAATCAATAAAACATACTGGGTGTGACTTGTGGTTTCCTGAAAAACTTAATTTCAACAGTCACTGTTTCCCCTACAGGCAACTTGCTAAATTTGTGAAGTGGTTGTATGGCTAACCTAAAACAGGGAAGTCATGACTAAGGCATGAGTCATATTCAATCCTAGTCTTAGTGAAGTTCTTACGATTGCAAAAACTTTCAAGATTGCTTCCAATGTTCAGCCTACATTCACTAATGAAATTAAAGTGTCAAAGGAGCTTATGGTGTCAATAAGACAACTGCAGTTTTTTTTGCCCCAGTGTTATATACCCAAGGAAAATCCCCACCATCAAGGGTACTGGGACACATTAACATAATACAAGGATCACTCCAAAAGAAATGCACACTATTGTTTTTGAAATCCATCTTGTATTCTACAAGTTTGAAAGTTTTAGTGTGTAGATACATCCTTTAGGAACAATATTTCATTTCTCCACATAATTTAAATCCCTCTCAACTGCCTTACGCCATCTTGGAACCAGCGCCTGTATATCCTTACAGTAAAATTCTGGACCAACCTGTTGGAGCCACTGTTTGGCAGTGTGCACAAGAGAGTCATCATCTTCAAATCTTGTTCCACAAAGAGAGTCTTTCAGCTTCCCAAAGAGATGGTAGTCACATGGAGCCAGGCCAGAACTGTAAGGAAAGTGTTTCAGTGTTGTTCATCTGAGTTTTGTGATCGCTTCCATGGTTTTTTGACTGACATGAGGCCGTGCATTGTGGTGCAACAGCAAAACATCCTGCTTTTGCCGATGTGGTCGAGCACGACTTAGTCGAGCTTGAAGTTTCTTCAGTGTCATCACATATGCATCAGAATTTATGATGGTTCCACTTGGCATGATGTCCACAAGCAAGAGTCCTTCGGAATCAAAAAACACCGTAGCCCTAACTTTTCCAGCAGAAGGTGTGGTTTCGAATTTTTTTTTTCCTTGGGTGAATTTGCATGATGCCACTTCATTGATTGCCTCTTCGTCTCTGGTGAAAAATGATGGAGCCATGTTTCATCACGTGTCACAACTCTTCCAAGAAATTCATCTCCACCCTTCTCGTACTGTCCCAAAAGTTCGCTGCATACTGTTTTTCTTGTTTCCTTTTGAGCCACTGTCAACATCCTGGGAACCCACCAGGCACAAACCCTTTTTAACACCAACACTTTCAGTATTCTGCAAACACTTCCTTCCCCTATCCCAACGTAGCGTGACAATTCGTTCACTGTGATGCGTCTGTCAGCAGTCACCAATTCGTTAACTCTCTGCACATTGCCTGGAGTGTGTGCAGTACGAGGAATGCCGCTGCGAGGACAATCCTCAATATTGCCATGCTCGCTTTCATCACGTAACCTGCTTGTCCTCCGACTACCTGTACTGCGATCGACAGCAGCATCTCCATACACCTTTTTCAACCTCTTGTGGATGTTTCCCACTGGCTCGTTTTCACAGCACAGGAATTATATGACAGCACGTTGCTTCTGATGAACGTCAAGAGTAGCAGCCATCTTGAAGACATGCTGTGACGGCACCACATATGGGAACAGGTTGAACTAAGTTTGAAAACAAGCAGGAAGGATGTATCTACACACTGTAAAACTTTCACAGATGCAGAATGAAAACTGTATTTTTACAAAAACAGTGTGCATTTCTTTTGGAGTGACCCTCGTAACAAATATGCCACCACCCACTATGCTCAAACAATTCAGTCCTATCTTGGCAAGATCACTTGTTATGCACAGTTTATTCTCCAAGCAGCACAAATCACTCACCGCTCAGCAACTGCACAAAAAGAGCATCAAATTTGTGTGGTCAGCTTCCTGTCAACAGATTTTTCAACACTTTAATGACTGTCTCATAACAGCACACTGTCTGTTGCTGTATTCACCGGACTTGCAGCTGATGCTTCTCAGTAAAGGACTGTGGGAGTTTTGTCTCAAAACTGTCGGATGGTTCTGAAAGCCCAATCACTTATGCCTCCAAAGCAGTAACTAACACAAATCAACTGTTCCCAAACTGAAAAGGAAGCTTTAGCAGTAATGTACAGCAACATTATGTTTCATGTGCAAATTCGACCTGTTAACTGATCACAATCCCTTATCATAAATCTCTGGGCATCAGTCTAAGCCTCTGAAAAAGACAATGTAGCAACTGTAATGGTGTGTGTTGTTTTTACTCAAATTTACTTTCACCCGACTGCCCAAGTCAAGGTGGAAAAGCAGACATGCATAAATTTCAAAAAGTTGCAGCCTGACAATGGAACAGGGAATGTCAACAATTAAACAAAATGCTTTTTGGCTTCTGAAGATATCACCTACAAGCTTACAGTCTGATATACTCCAGAGCAAAACGGTGTTGCCGAGACAGCTAATCAAACATTGATCGAAAAAAAAAAAAACCTATTCTATGAAGTTCCAATACCAACTAACTACGAGGGCAGTTCAATAAGTAATGCAACACATTTTTTTCTGAAACAGGGGTTGTTTTATTCAGCATTGAAATACACCAGGTTATTCCCCAATCTTTTAGCTACACAACACTATTTTTCAACGTAATCTCCATTCAATGCTACGGCCTTATGCCACCTTGAAATGAGGGCCTGTATGCCTGCACGGTACCATTCCACTGGTCGATGTCGGAGCCAACGTCGTACTGCATCAATAACTTCTTCATCATCCGCGTAGTGCCTCCCACGGATTGCGTCCTTCATTGGGCCAAACATATGGAAATCCGACGGTGCGTGATCGGGGCTGTAGGGTGCATGAGGAAGAACAGTCCACTGAAGTTTTGTGAGCTCCTCTCGGGTGCGAAGACTTGTGTGAGGTCTTGCGTTGTCATGAAGACGGAGAAGTTCGTTCAGATTTTTGTGCCTACGAAAACGCTGAAGTCGTTTCTTCAATTTCTGAAGAGTAGCACAATACACTTCAGAGTTGATCGTTTGACCATGGGGAAGGACATCGAACAGAATAACCCCTTCAGCGTCCCAGAAGACTGTAACCATGACTTTACCGGCTGAGGGAATGGCTTTAAACTTTTTCTTGGTAGGGGAGTGGGTGTGGCGCCACTCCATTGATTGCCGTTTGTTTCAGGTTCGAAGTGATGAACCCATGTTTCATCGCCTGTAACAATCTTTGACAAGAAATTGTCACCCTCAGCCACATGACGAGCAAGCAATTCCGCACAGATGGTTCTCCTTTGCTCTTTATGGTGTTCGGTTAGACAACGAGGGACCCAGCGGGAACAAACCTTTGAATATCCCAACTGGTGAACAATTGTGACAGCACTACCAACAGAGATGTCAAGTTGAGCACTGAGTTGTTTGATGGTGATCTGTCGATCATCTCGAACGAGTGTGTTCGCACGCTCCGCCATTGCAGGAGTCACAGCTGTGCACGGCCGGCCCGCACGCGGGAGATCAGACAGTCTTGGTTGACCTTGCGGCGATGATGACACACGCTTTGCCCAATGACTCACCGTGCTTTTGTCCACTGCCAGATCACCGTAGACATTCTGCAAGCGCCTATGAATATCTGAGATGCCCTGGTTTTCCGCCAAAAGAAACTCGATCACTGCCCGTTGTTTGCAACGCACATCCGTTACAGACGCCATTTTAACAGCTCCGTACAGCGCTGCCACCTGTCGGAAGTCAATGAAACTATACGAGACGAAGCGGGAATGTTTGAAAATATTCCACAAGAAATTTCCGTTTTTTTTCAACCAAAATTGGCTGAGAAAAAAAATGTGTTGCATTACTTATTGAACTGTCCTCGTAAATGGAGTACTGGTACTGGGCTCGATCTTTGTCTACAGATGCATACCTATCAAACTGTTCTCTGTCTACCATACTATAAAATAAAACGCCATATGAATTTTTGGTACAGGAGACTCACACTTTAAGATTTTAGGATGCCTTGCAATGGTTCACATTCCAAAACCCCATTGAAAGAAGCAGGATATAAAGTCACTGAAGTTGACATTCATGGGCTACTGCCATGTAATAAAAAGCTACCGATTCATTGATATGGAGACTTGCGATAAAACTGTCAGGAGGGATGTAAATTTCCTGGAGAACTAGATTTTTCGGAGTTCAAAGTTAGAAGAACCTAAGATAATAAATGCATTGCGATTAGAACACGAAGCTGTCCTTCATTACAACAGTATTCCACACAATGAAGAATAAATTAAATCAGTAGACAATGGTAATGAACCTTTTTGTGGTTTTGACAATGAGTCAATGGAAACTGAATAATAAGATGGGGAACATGAGAACCAAAAAATAGATCCATAGTTCAACAGCAGGTTACACCTCAAAGGTCGAGCAGAGGACCAAAACTCAACGAATGGCCTGACCATTTTACTTGCTACTTGAAAGAAGGATTTCCAAATGAAGGCGTGGGTGTCACAGAAGTCTTAGAAGAGAAATAAGGAAGGATGGAAAGAAAGCACGGAAGAAAGAATTCTTATTTCTGGTTCATAATGTCACATTTGAAAATGCAGAAGTACCAAAAACATTTAATGTCTTTCTTTCTCATCCCATCCAGTAAGCATCCCCTGAGCAAGGGTTCTAGGTGCCCTTTCCATAACTTTCCATATTTCCTAATGCTTGTCAGTGATTTTCCTTCGTTCTTCTTTTTCTCCCTTCAATCTGTCTGCCAGAAAAGGAACCACTGGTTCTGAAAGCTTGTACACATCCACATCTTTTATCAGGGTGTATACGTGGACGAGAAAAAAAAATTTCCGGATTTTTCCCAGTTAAAAATAGAATTTCTCCCAGATGAAAGCACACTTTTTCCGTGTTCAGTAGCAGTACAATTTTCCTCGGAACTGTAAAACTTATCAATCCTTTCAGTGGTTGTGGTTTTATACACCGGCGTAGAATTTCCAGGCACTTTAGAAAACGAAACTCAGGGACGAAAAACACGTTTTGGAAAGATGTCTGATGTGCAGCAACATGCACACTGCATATTTTAAAAAATCAACTTTTATAAAATATGTTCATTTTGTAGCGCACATCTCTCTGAAGAGTCTGATACATGAAACATATATGCTCGAGGGAAAGTAAGACATGTTATTTGGTCTTAAGCGTGCCAAAGTGCAGTGCCACGCCTCTTCACACAGCATTCTTCTGTCGCACGTCTCTGAATTTCGCTCTGTGGAATTCAAACATGTAATATTTTGTAATAGGTGCCATCAAACTATATTCAGGACAGTGGAAATTAAAATGTCCTGTAGTGCCTCTCCTGCTCCCAGTCGACCGGTTTGACATCCTGCCCCTCTTTAAAAAAATCTCGCAATTAATACTGGCTGGGATTATTTGTAACCAGCAGAACAAGTACTCTTCAGAAAATTTGCAGCCTTTACAGCCTATTAGCTAATAACTTGCTGTTTTGTGTGACATAAAATTAAATATAGGATATATAAAACGAGTAAAGAGAAGTGACAAGCAAGACAGTACACATTTCTTCAGTCCTTAATTTCTCTCTAACTTTGCTGCAGCTTTACATGGTGTCCTTTCCTTTTTGTGAAAGGATCTATTATCTCACCAAAGTTCATCAAACGCTTTGCCACTTCAAAAAATGAAATGATGTTGTCTCATACTAAAAAAGCTGTTAATACAAATGGAACCCAAGACCAGACGGAACATAATTCACGAAGTACCAATATCAAATGCCTATTAGACCAACTACAAGCCAAAAATTTTATGTTAGGAAATAGTTTCACATTTCATTCATACTCTCTAGCTTCTGAAGCATTAGATCGAAAAGTAGTAGTACGAAATTTTTATATAAATTTGGAATCTTCATATTCTTCCGTAATTTGTGTGAGTCCCCGCTTCTTCTCCTTCCTTGTTCTAACAAACAATCTTGTCATCACTAATTCTGTAACTATTCCTGCCAGTGTCAAAACTTATTCTCTGGTTAACTTCACCTCCCTGCCACAATCACCGATTTAGTTAACCCACATTTATTCTCCGGTTAGGCGTTATCACATGTTCGTACAACGCGTTTTCTGCACTACTCACAGAATAGAACTGTAGCGGCTGCTAGCCGGGGACTGTATAAGCGGCCCTTAGCAGTGTGGCAGTCTGGCCAAAAATTTTATGTCAAAATTTCATTTTCTTGGATACACGGAGGAGAAAATAAGCAATATTTGTTGCCTGTTATTCCTTTTATTCATTTATTTCCACTCTGGTAGTCTGAATCTATGGAATTCGGTAGTAGTTATAACAACGCTGATCATTTGCAAACCCAATGAACCACATAAACGGCAATTGGCATTCACCCGTTCGGCTTTATTCCGCTCAGCTCGTATAGACCCGTCCCCTTTGGTCTGCAGGATAGTTTATTTCTAGATGCGAAGGGGATTCCCCTGGCAGAGACATCACGTACACTATGCACGCATTCAAAAATCAACTTGCGATTATTTCAGAAATCAACTTAAAATTTTTTCAAAAACCAACAGGGATGCGTTCAAAATCATACGAGTAATCGATATACCAACAAGCGCTGGATGCTAGGCGCTTTGTGAAACAAGGTCCATTTCCTCAATAATATGAATTTGGGACCCCTCTCCCCTCCCCCCACTGAAACTGTCGCCTGGGGCAGATACCCCTGTTTGCCCCCGCCCCCTAGTTCTGGGCCTGTTGCGCATACGTGAATCTGGCAGCTTAGGCCCACCAGTAAAATTTTTCTGGGTAGCATCTGGCTGCTTGCTGCTATTGCTTATACTGCTAACTGCCACACTTCTGTAGCCAGTAGCGGGAGAGGGTACTACTGAAACGCGACTCAAGTGTACATGCTCATAATCTCGTTCGCAACTGCTCAAACGAATCTAATGTAAACAATTGTGACGTCACGCTCATCGGAGGCAATTTGTTGTCATGAATAGTCTTCGTTAAGCCTTTGATGCGTTTTGCTGTTGGCAAACGCTTGTATGAGCAATGTGTTTTGTTGTATATGGTGCATTTCCTTCGCAACTTAAAGTTTTATTTTCTTTTTTTCTCTCGTTCGTTTTTTATTGCTGCAGTATTAATCTGCAGTAGCGAGATGCAGTAATATTCTTTGTTAGAGTATTGGTTCTTACCAGTCAAAGTTACAAAAATTTAACTGAATACTAAAACAATGAAAAATTCCCGGAATTCTAAAAAATTCCCGGGTTTTTCCGGTTTTCTCCCGGATGAAAAAATTCCTGTGTTTTTCCCAGATCTCCCGGGTCGTATGCACCCTGTTTATGTGCGTTTTCTCCTACTGCCGCTACCTGAGTAGGTTTTTTTATCTATCAAATTATATTATATTCAGAAACATTTAAGATGTGACTAGTGGTAAAACTGTGCTCTCAAGTTCAAGGAGTTAATTATCGGGAAATCTTTGCACCATTGGTCAATTATGCATCCATTAGATATCCCTTATCTATAGCAGCTTGAGAGAACTAGAGATCAGCCATGCTGTTATCACCACAGTTGTCACTACACTGGAAAATATGGAGGCTGAATTAATCTTTTTATGGATTTAAACAATACACTATTATTCACAAAAGATGGAAGTTTTCTGAATTACAACAAAAATCCTTTGAAATGACTTTTGAGATAAAAAGTCTTAGAACCAGGGTAGCAATGCATAGGTATGGAAATTACACAAAATCATTAAAAAAAGAAAAATGGGACATCCCAAGAATCCCATGCAAGGAAATTTCTGGAGAAATTAGGAATGAGAGTAGCCAGCCCAGTGTCAACACTACTCAAACTTGGTTTGTACTTGAAGCTGTTGAATCAACTGACATCAGTGTACTTGTGGGATATTGGGTCCTATAGGCTACTTACTGGAGAATAGAATGATTCACAACTTGATTGTAAGATTGAGGTCTTACACTAATGCAAGAGACATAAACAACAGTACACGAGAACAAGATGGCGCTGACAAGTGTCCAGTCAAAGAGCTTCAGCTAAAGTTCCAGGAACTGTAGGGGGAGTAACTATCAATAGTCATCACATGCTTTATCAGGAGTCAATAAAAAGTCTTCCATATCTATGGCAAACCTCCAGACCTGACATATATTTTGCTGACAGTCTCCTTAACAGATATAATCACTGTTTTAAAAAGGTCCATTGTCAGTAATAGGATGTTTAGATATTTAAAGGGAACCATGGGCTGTATGCTAGAATTTTACAGAGATGATACCAGAGAAATAATGGCCTCCACTAATACACTGGGAAATAAAAATCAATGGTTGATAATCAATAGCTGTACATGCATACAAACACACCATTCTTTAATTTGGGGGTCTACTGCGCTCTCTACTTGCGAAGCTGGGCACACAGTTTTGGTATCAAATTTTCAAGACTTACCTGGTTTAGACAAGTTATGTCTAAGGTAGAGCCAAATAGTGTCACAAAGTCACTTAAAATATATTGAAATAATAAAAATTTAGTTTGCAAAAAACTTGCGACAAATTCTAGATCCAAGCATATAGATACAAAATATCATTTTACAATAAGATAGTAGAATCAGATGTCGTTAATATAGTTAGGGAGTCACTGTTTATTTGAACTTCCTATTGTGTGTCAATATCAGTTAAAGGGATGTGTCAAATTTTTAAATTACTATCAAATATTTTCTGTTTATTCCTTGTTTTTACTATTACTCTGTGGTTCTTGCTTGTTCATATATGTGCAGTCACTGTAGTGCATATACAGCTCTATTCAGTTAGTAAAGCATCCTTTTACAAAGCTGTCATGTTAATTATACTAAAAATGCTCATCACAATGAAAAAAAAAAAAAAAAAAAAAAAAAAAAAAAAAAAAAAAAAAAAAAAAGAAAATCACAGTGATGCGGTATGATCCAGACAATTTGGTAGATATTTTAGGTAGTGGAAAGCACTTTAGATGAAGCTCTGATACAAGAACAATTCCAAAATTGGATTAACTCCTAAAATATTGTAAAATGTTTGCATCCAAGTAACACAGTAAGAATTAATGTTTATAACACATGCTGTGTTGTAATCAAGATCACTTCTGAAACTGCTGAACTACCAGGTGCAATAATAATAAAAATGGCACTCTTCTGTAATTTCCCATTCCTCTTGAAATGAACACCTACAGCATCTGTCAACTGAAGAGGTGACCTGGCTAAACAATCAATCTACAAATCAATCTCAACAATACCAATTCTAGCTAACATGGTGGAGTCTGTCTGGATAACTAACTATTAAGTGACTTTTATGATAAATGTTTGAATTACTACATGATGATTCACATATTTTCCTATGCTCAAGAAGTGACTTGTCTAGTTATTTTTTAAATACCAATACGTTGGAATCGTCAGTTCTCGTGAGGATGAAATTCCAGGTAGTGGACAGTCAGAGTGTTCATAACAAATTGTATATCAAAAGTGCTTTGAGAATAACAACCACGTGGGAAACAGAGCAGAAAATGTGCATGTGTGGAAATCATTAACTTTTTAATCTTATTTTTCGGATGTTCCTATAAGCATCAATTACTTTCTTCTGGATAACGTACATTTAATTAATATTCAGACATGGCTACGGAAGGCAAAGTTTCACTTTGACACTTTTCTTAACAGTATATATGAATGACTTACTGAACTACAACTGAATGATGCTGAAGGTCGTCAGAAGTCTGCAGTATTGCCATTAGTTCATCCTTGTGTTTGGAAATGGCATACTCTCGAAAGATTTCTGTAACAAAAAGGCCGAAATGGTGTATCAATTACATCAGAGTATTAAATGTAATTTCAGTGGTTCGTAACGCACCTTTGATTTGTTCATCTGACACAGTCGGCATGTTACTAACGAAAATGCGCGATATTTGCAAATAAAGTGGCTGTTCGTCTTTCGATGAACTTGAATCTAAGAAATCACAAAATTCTACTTGTTTGTTTGTGTTGTGATTCCCGCGTTCTTTCGAAGAACAAAGCACTTCGATATTTGCAGGTTGGCCAAATTCACATCCCTGATTCAAAATGTTACTGTCACTTCGAGAGTTTCCTCACAGCAAGGGAATACTCTGCACGTGCAAACTTTCAGCTACATAATCAATACAAACAATTGTTTATAAATCCGTAGCATTAATCCTTTTGGCAATGTTATGGAATTCTAAATACTACAACAACTATGTTAACTAGTTCCTTTTATTACTTAAGAAGTGACTTAAGTGATTATGAAAATTACCCTTCTCCAACAACACGCGTGTTAGAAAATCTGTGATAGTACTTTGTTTGCAGGCAAAGATGTGAAACATTATAACCTGTTTATTCGTCTGGTGTAGTGCAAAGATAATTTGACGTTTAGGGTAGAAGTCAGTTTTCATTATAGCGCGAGGCGTGTGGGGAGTGAAGGATGATAAGGTATTAGTAATAGGAAGGTAATATTAAAGCCAAGATGGCTGAGTTTGTGAGGGGTGGACCGGCGACGGGGATAATTCTGCCGAAAGAAAAGCTTCAGGGTTCCCCTAGCACAGGGAGTGATGAAGGACACGACGGTGCTATTGGGGAGGAGTTCGATCCTTTTTTGGGAGACGCCGAAGAAGCTGAAGGTGCTAATGTGTCAACGGTAGTAGCACCTCCTGAAAATTTGTGAGTGATAAGACTTGTTAGTGATTTGTCACACGAAAATGCAAGGTTGTGTATGTGACTGTTTCTATGCCATCATCTGTTTATCACAAAAGACCAAAAAATTCAATGTTTTGCAGATGGTACCATGGACGGCTTGATCGGTATACAGCCGAAGAACGTCTATGGCAAGCAGCAAAAATGGGAAGTTACCTTGTTCGTGAAAGTGACAGAAAACCAGGGTCGTATGTGTTATCGTATCTTGGTCGAACAGGAATCAATCACTTTAGGTAACAGCATTTAAAATTTAGCAACGATCCGTCTAATAATCCTGACACAAACTAATGAACTGCGTTTCTGTTTAAGGATAACTGCTGTCTGTGGTGATTTCTACATTGGTGGTAGGCAGTTCGATTCACTGTCTGATCTCATAGGTTACTACACAAGCTGCTCAGACCTTTTGAAACGCGAAAGGTTAATGCATCCTGTTCCACCACCTGAACCAGTAAACGATAAGAAAAGAATTGTTGCCATTTTACCATACACCAAAATGCCCGACACAGATGAGCTAAGGTGAGTTTACTTCCATTGAGTGGTATATCAACTAAGCATGCGCTATTATATTTCTTCATCTAAATGTAAACATTTTGAAACAATCCAGTGTGGCGTTTGTTGGGTAGTTTTGGTATACTTTTTGGTGCAGTCACATTTTAGATAGTGCAGTCTTTTATTTTATTCTCTCTCTCTCTCTCTCTCTCTCTCTCTCTCTCTCTCGTGCTCATTTACATGTGTACATAATATAAACACTTTGTTTTGTAGAATGTGCATGTATTTTTATTTAATTTAGGTCAGTAAAAGTAAACATGGTAGCATAGTTGTTAGAAAATTAAACAAGTGACCGATTTTGTTTGCAGATTAGTTGTACTTTCATTTATAAATACTGGTTAATACTTCCTAAAACCTCTTCTTGGTTTATCATTTCAGTCTCTGAACCTTGTGTGTGTCTCCCCCCAAATGGTGTCTCTGGTAACAACATACTTAAAGTAGACATAGATTGCTTATTGCTGTGGGAAGAGGCAAGTTGAGTTGGTATGATTTAGGTCATTTCCTGTCTTTTACAGTTCAGGATCTAGTTGACAGGTACATCCCTGCTATTGCTTTACAGTGAATGCTGTACATCTGGGTGATGTGTAAAACCAGATATACTAATTGAGTGAAATATATGAAGCATTGGGAGGTGGAGGAGGAGGGGGTGGGGGTAGATTGAGAACTAGGAAGTAGAAAAAGATGGCAGACAGAGAATAGCTCGTAGGAAAAGATTTCAGGCTGAAGTGCATATTGGATGGATAGTGACTATTTGTGTACAGTTCAGACACATTTATCTTTCATCAGAGAAACCAAATGATGCAGATCATGAAGCAGTTATTTAAGTTAAATACATTTTGATATGATCTGCAATTAACATTCCCTTGGCCTCAATTTTACTATGACAAATTGGTTTCCTCCACACAGAAAGCTGCAGAAATTGTAATGAAACTATTGTGCAACATGACAGCTTTTACAAGTGTGTGCACCTCTAATAAAGTTTTATATATTGTCGGCAGAAATTGGTGGTTGGTGTAAGATTCATTGAACAGATGCGTAGGACTTGTTTTGCATTTCGGTATTACACAGTAAGACTACGGTGATGTGACTCAAAGATGGCTGGACAAGGATATTACTTAGATTGAATAGGTGACAAAGTACTAATACATTAGCTTCAGCATCAGCTAAAATGCATTGACCCATTCACAAACTATTAACTAAAACCATATGCTTGCTCAACACCACAATCCCCCCCCCCCAACTACCACCATCTATATACATTCAGAAATTCACAAATGTATCCATCCAGGACAGTCCATTTTTATACATTACCATGTTCCAATTGAACTGATTATTACTGTTGTCGGGCAGCACTACCAGCCCATTTTCTGCTACTTACCTTCTTACGTTAAATACAATAACCATTTCATCAAAAAAAGTTTGTTATTGTCAGTAGGCTTCCTTTTAGCACCAGTGATACCATCTATAAACAGTCATCCTCTTTGTCATGATCTCACTAACAAGAAATATTATCTTTCCGATGTTCTGTTGACTAAAAATTGCTGTTCAACTTTGAAGAATTGACTAACCACTCTCAAACTTGATACAATTTCTCATACATTGATAAACATACATCTTAGTCATATTCACATGCAAGGCATCTTCTTATACAAATTTGCTCTATTGTTTTCACATCACATGTGCAATGATGTTAATAAACAAATAAAATGGAAAATAAATTGACCCTGGATCAATTACCTTCCATAAGAAGCATCAATAAGCATGTGATGATTATGCTTGTCAGTGGCTAGTTGGGTGTGTGAGATTACATATCCAAAGGTTTGAAGTAAGTCCTGGAATATTTTATTTGCTTATCTCTCCTTATACCTGTGACAGATCTGCATATGTTAAAAATGCCTGGTTGTAGTGTAGAGTCCATGGTAAACTGTTCAAATCAACCCTTTGGGTGAGGACAGGTTTAGCTCCCATTATTGCTGATTGACATGTGTTAATTGTTGACATTATCTGATATTTCTGTTATGATGAAGTATTGCAAACTGTCATAAATATTCAGAAAGTTAGAGGAAAATGGAACACATTGATACCAGTCATCTTGCTTCAGCCTTAAACATCAAAATTGTGACTATAAACCTCATCGGAATCAGTTATGCATAAAATACATAACAGAACAAGACTCATAGTCGTTATAACATCACATTACCTTCGTCACATCATTCAGTCATGGTTAAAAGTAACATCCATTATCAGCAGGTCAACAGACCCAATGATAACACCATCACATTTTAGGGCTTTGATGTCCAGTTATTTAAGCTGTTATATTTCTGTTACGAATGCTTCTGTAATTTCTGTTAAGAGATATGTGTCATATTCGCATTGTTACTGGTCAATTCCATCAACCATTTCTGTGTACCACTTAGTAATCTGAGAAGTCCTGTCGCAGAATTCTGCTGTAAGAATTATTTGGAAACTCACCATTCTGAATTTCACAGAAGAATGTAACTGAGTAAAAGCTGTCAGTAGATCTGCACTTTGCTGCAAAATTATTACTTGTTGTTAATCCACTAATTTCGTAATGTCTTTGGTAATGCAGGCCTATTATTTTTTTAATTGTTATAGTATGTTATATAAATTATCACGTATAACTATTGTTAAGACAGGCAGACAGCATGTAGGAAATTATAGCAAAAGGGTGGAAAACATGCAATGGATCAACGACTGGTTAATCACCGACTGTGCACAAATAGTAGAAAAGATTTAGTATTGTGCTACTTAGTTGGCAATCAGTCACTGAAAACAGTGACAATTATAAAATATCCATAAATGTACTTGAAATAGTGTATTTAATCAAAGCTTGTTTAATGAGTGTGATAGATACACAGCACTGTTGTCTCTTTGTGGGTTATGACCACCATCAATGGAGGTTGAATCTTTGGCAATGCCAGCCACTTGGGCCCGTGAAACATCAGAAAAATTGTTTAACATTGGTTAGAGGTCTACAGTTGAAAGACAACAGGCCAAATGTCGTGGAGATGCTCACCCAACTCCAGCGGGAGAACTAAAAGAGACATGCTGTTAAAAGCACATGGTGTATGTTCCAAGAAGAGTCCTTTAACATACATGTTACAGAATGACCATGAGAGAAACATCAAAGAAATTGCTCTCATACAGAGGCTTGCTTCCTGCACAACATATGCAGACTGAATAGGAAAGGTGAAAATAATGGTGGCACATGAGGTAGCTTTTGCTGTAGTGTGTAAGGTGGCTTGTGGAAGACAGATGTAGATGTCAATCAGGATGTTTCTTGTCATTTTACTTTTGTGAATGGTGATTTGTCACCAGATCCATAATTCACACCCAGTGCAGGTAACAAGGTGCAGCTAGTTACCTGATGTATTGTGGTTCAATGTAATTAGTGATGTCTTTTATGACCTCCTTGATGTAGTCCTTGGATTGTATACATGTGTCACACCAGAAGGAGTTTCAAAACTCATTCCTTTTGTGTTACACCCATTTTACTGTAATGTTTACCAAATAGTTAAACCTTTATACTCAAAATTATCACTACTGTGAGAACCCTGTTCTTCTTCTTCTTCTTCTTCTTCGAAAAAGTCCTGGTCATTCATGTAGTACAAAAATAAAGGTACTTTTGTGTTTCCTGTTAACACTTAAAACTATGTATTCACTCCCCTATATACAGCAATGAAAATCAACAACAGGCTGAGACAAGAATATTTTAACATGTTATGAAGAAAAAACTAATTATTTTGAGCAGGATACATGTGCTCATTAAGTCTTATGTTAATCTAATGTTCATTATAAAGGAAAGTGGGATTTTGCAGAATAATGCTCCATCTCATTAGCAGTAATTTTATATAAATTAATGTTAATATTAATTTTTGACGTGGCATTTTTTGTATTCTAATTAGAGGATTAATAAATGTGTTGGGACAAATCACTCTTCACTTCTATAAAGACTGTCATCAAAGCACTTTCCCATTTCTTCATAATAGATGCATCATTTAAATGGTGGCCTTGTTATTGAACAGGGATGCTTATTTTGGAAGTTGTGATAGATTCTTTCAGTTACTGTTTAAATTGCTTCTGCACTTCGTGCTACAGTAGTTACAGTGGTAATGTCTCATTGCTTGTGCAGTTGTCAGTAGACAGGATGTGGATTAGTGACAGCCCTTGATAAGTGTTTCCTCCATGTAGGCAGTTTATCAGGAAGGAAGTTGGGCTAAGATAAATAGAGGCACAGTATAAAGTGTCATGCACTGGTTACTTGAAACTTTGAGATAATAACAAATACCTAAATATGAGATTTGCATAGAGTAAACAGTACT
Source organism: Schistocerca serialis cubense (assembly GCF_023864345.2). Classification (NCBI taxonomy): domain Eukaryota; kingdom Metazoa; phylum Arthropoda; class Insecta; order Orthoptera; family Acrididae; genus Schistocerca; species Schistocerca serialis. The sequence continues at coordinate 125,264,330 of NC_064644.1, forward strand.
GAAACTTCATGCATAACCCATAATTTCCAACAGTGAATTTTGTGTCATGATTTATGTTGTGTGCAGTTAAACATGAAATTTTGATATTGAAACCCACTAAAAAAATAAAAAAAGGTTCATTAAAGAGAATGATAGAGGCAGTCAGTGAACTGAACTGAGTGGCATCATTGGTGTTCAGGTTACAGTGATATGATGAACACTGTTAAGGTTTATTTTTTTTAAAAAAAGTGGATACTTATGCCCAACTTTCAGAAAACTGAAGAACAAAGGTGACAAGGCATTGAATATGTTTGGTGCCTCTCAATAAGTCTCTCGTATAACCTCAGATTGATTACATGTGCAATGTATTATTAAAGTATAGATGAAAATGTTCAAATAATGCCCCATGGGACACAGACACATGTCAGTTCACCCATGGACAATCACAGCTACCTATGGACAGACACGGCTTGGATTGCCAGGTAGACCCAGTGTATGTGTTCTCTGCATGTGCAGACCACTTGGTCATGCTCACCCATAGCCGCTTGACAATGGGGCCGTGCAGTTATGAACTTTATGCTGTGAATGCCCAACTGCTCGCTAGTCAGCTGTTCACCCGCCCTTGCCCACTGCTCCCTGCATATTCCTGGATGTCAGAGGACGTACCCTGGTGCTTGAAAACTGTTACAGATGCTGTGCTCTGTGACAGAATTCGATCGGTCACAGTAGCAAAGATCAGCCACATACTCACTACCATGTGATATGATATTAAAAAACTCCAACATGTTATCCAGTAGAGAATCGTATTTTTGGGTCATACCATACTATTATCTGTCCTCTGGTGGGGTGAGAATTCATTAACAGTATAAATAGAAAAACTAATTAAGAATATGCACTAACCAAGACTAGAGGAATTTTTGTTCCCAAGTCTTAATCATTTGCTTTGGAAGATCATTATTTAATAAATCTTATAACAATACACTTATTGTTGTTGTTAACACGTAAAATAAGGGGAAGGCTACCACACTGAGCAAGGTGGTGCAGTGGTTAGCACACTGGACTCACTTTCGGGAGGATGGCGGTTCAAGCCCGTGTCCAGCCATCCTGATTTAGGTTTTCCGTGATTTCCCTACATCCCTTCAAGCAAATGCTGGGATGGTTCCTTTGAAAGGGCATAGCAGACTTCCTTCCCCATCCTTCCCTAATCCAATGGGACTGATGACCTCACCGTTAGGTCCCCTCCCCCCAACCAACCAACCAAAGGCTACCACCCATCACCTCTAATGGATTGATGGGTGCAGCGTAGAAACATGTAACACTGTCCATTGAATAATGGTTCTATGCTTCACACATCAATCTGCTGTAGGTGGTTGGTTGCCTTTGACACTTATTTTACGTATTGTTCCATCCAGGAATGAGAGATGCCTTTTTTCCTTTTTGCAGTTAAGTATACAATAGGTAGATTGGTTGCTTATAAAAGTTCTTTATTCTCCCACAGAAAAGGTACATGATATTTTTGATTCTTCTTCCTTATAATAACTGTAAAGTCTTATACTTGTTGCAGTACATTTCTCTTGCAGGCAAGCACTTTCTATTTAATATGTACAACTGCATCTGGGCAGAAGGCACATTTCCCAGCTGCTGGCATGGAGCTACTGTCATACCCATACTTTAGCCCACTCAGGACAAAACCTTCCTTCTAGCTACTGCCCCATCTCACTCACCAGCTGTGTTTGCAAGGTACTGGAATGTATGATTCATGACCAGCTGGTATAGTGACTCAAGTTTCGCAAGCTACTAACCACTGCATAGTAAGTATTTTGAGCGTGCCATTCTGCAGTCGACCATCTATTCACTTGTCCACCCATGTCATGAATGTTTTTCTGGGGGAATGCCAGACTGTGGCTGTTTTTGGATTTGGGGGAGGCCTGGGTCACCTCCTGGAGAACTAGTATCCTCCACTCTCTACACGTGGGGCTTCTATAGCCTCCTACCCCGTTTCATTGAGAAATTTTTAAAAGACAGAGTTTTCAAAGTATGTTTGGGTTCTGCCTTGTCAGACACCTTTGTCCCGAAAAATGGTGTGCCTCACAGTTTCGTCTTGAGCGTCATTCTATTTGCTAACGCCATTAACCCTCTCCCACAGGGCATCTCCGGCTCCCTTGTCGTTGACAATTTTGCCATCTATTGCAGTTCTCCACAGACCTGTCTCATTGAGTGATGTCTTCAGCGATGCTTCGATCTTCTTCACTCATGAGGCATTGACAATGGCTTTCATTTAGCCACTGACAAAACCATTTGTTTGAATTTCTGGTGGTACAATTGGCTCCTCCCACCATCTTAACATCTTGAGCCTGTTGCCCTGGGGCTCATGCTCTGTAGGAAACACTCTTGGCCCTCCCATGTGTCTTACCTGGCAGACCCGCTGTACGCAGTCCCTCAATGTCCTGTGTGTCCTCAGTGATACTTCCTGGGGTGCAGATCGGGCCACCCTTGTCCATTTGTACTGGTCCCTTGTCCGTTCGAAATCAGACTATGGGTGCTTTGTTTATGCATCTGCACGTCTGTCAAACTTATGCTCTCCCCCATTGTGGCATCTTGTTGGCTATTGGCACCTTTTGCACTAGCTTGTTTGAGAGTATGTATGCTGAAGCTGCTGAACTCCCACTGTCCTACTGCTGTGACTTTCTCCTCAGGAGGTATGCTTGGCCACCCATCCTATGCCTTCTTCTTAGATGACTCCTGTGATTGCCAGTATGGAGCACGTCCCTCTTCTCTGGACCTCCTGAAGTCCGCTTTTGGCTCTCATTCCAGCAGCTTAACTTCACACTACCTGCAATTTTCCTGATGAGTGTGAACCTTTCACCACATTGGCTTTTTGTGGCAGCCCATGTTCACCTTGGCCTTCATTCACTTCCTAAGGACACTACTCCAGCCTCACTCTATCGCCTTCAATTTCACGACTTTCGCATGGAACTTTGCGACTGTACCATTCTGTACACTGAAGGCTCTCGGACTGATCATGGTGTCGGGTGTTCCTCTGTCATTGACGCCGACATTTTTCGGCGGCGGCTTCTGGTGCACTGCTCAGTATTTCCAGCCAAGCTGTTTGCCCTGTATCGGGCTTCGGAGTACATTTGACAACAAAGGCTTTTCAATTGGATCTTCTGCTCATACTGTCTCAGTTCCCCTCCGTCTCTGTTTAATACGTACAAGGTCACCATAATCAGCACGGTTCCCCTGTATTGCAGCCAAGGTCAGCCATGTACTACCTCCAAACACAGCTTAGACATCTCATGTGAACTGCATTCGTAGTCCACGAAAAATATTTGGACCACCCATAAGCTGCTGCTTATTGAATTGACCAGCCAGGTCAATCTGTATTGCTCTTAATGACTTGTACACAGGAACACTGCACCACAAATGGTGACAATATCCATGTCGCACAGGTATTGCAGAGACACATTAATACAAGTCTTCTGCTCAGACTCTCTGTTCCCCTCAGTCTCTGTGCACTGTACACCGCCCATCCCTTAGTGCAATGGGTCCAGGAAAACTGTCACTTGCTCACTCTTTCTGGGGCCACTGTGATGTTTATATGGGTTCCTTGGCATGTCAATCTGCCAGGAAAAGAGGCTGCTGACATTGCTGCCAAGGCTGCAGTCCTCATACCTCTGCTCCCTAGTTCAGATGTTCCCCCCAATGATCTCTGTGTCGCCGTCTGTTAGGTGGTGGTTCGCTTTGGCATTTCCATTGGTCATCTCTTCACGGGAATAAACTCCAAATTGTTAAGCCTCTCCCAGGGGCTTGGATGATCCCCTCTCGGCCCTCCTACTGGGAGGAGGTCATTTTAACCAAGTTGCGTGTTAGGCACTGCCTTTTTAGCCATTGCCCTTTATTAAGTGGTGCTCTCCTGCCACTTTGTACACATTGTGCCTAGGTTTTAACTGTCCGCCAATTTCTGATGGAATGCCCTTTTTTTTTAATCATTTACTTTCCTGCCTAGGTTTCCGATCTGAGTTATCGGCCATTGAAGCAAACAACGTGTGGGCTGTCAACCATGTTTTAATTTTTATCTGTTGTAGCAATATGGCAAAGGCAATTTAATTTTCAGTCTTGGACCTCCATATCTGTATGATGTCTTTATAGCCCTTTCTGCACATCCCTGTCTTTAGCTGTCTTCTCCCAAGTCACTTGGGATTGACATATAGCCATTTTTTAACTCTCCCCCCACCCCCCACCCCCTCCGTCTTCGTGTTTTATAGTTTTGACTTGGACGCGTATGACCCTAGTTGTTTTTGCACCCTAAAACCAAACAAAACAAAACAACAACAAAAACAGATAATTATTGTATTTCGTTTTCCATAATGCAAGAAGTGATCTATAAACTTGAAAGGAGTAAGATACGTTATTGTAAGCGTTTGGCAGGTAGTGTTGTTATGTAATTCTTCGATAGATAATTATAGTTTCTGAAATGAATAAATAAGCAGTTGAGTGTTATTTCCCTGCACTTAAAAACTTTTGTCAAATTTTCTTCGTCTAATTAATGTATAAGTATTAAATATGTAATAAAAATACTTCCTTGAGTGCACTTCAGCATATGTTTCCTTTCCTCTGCCTTTACATATGTATTAAACAATGGAAAGTCCAGGTTAAAGCATCGCCAACATTATGAAAAGGATAGAAGGCTACTCTCTGTAAAGATAACACCATTATTTGCAGACAGACACAATGGAAAGACTGTTACATATTGAAAACACACACACACACACACACACACACACACACACACACACACACACACAAAGACCACTATCCCTGGTCACTCCAGCTGGAATGCAAGTATCCCATTGAATGAAAGCAGCAATTCGGAATGTGGTGAGGGAGGGGGGAATAGCAGGATAAGGGTGTAAGAGAGAAGAGCACCGTCTGGCATAGCATGCAGGGACTGGATGGTGGTGGGATGATACTGCCAGGTTGTGGGGAGGCTTGGGGAGGGAAGGGGTGAATAGGGGAATGGGGAATGGAAAAGGAGAGAAGCAGAGAAGGGAAAAGACCGATGAGTGCATTGGTAGAAAGAAATACGAACAATGAGGGTGAGGGGATTTCAGTTGGGATGAGGTGATAGGACAGAGGGAGGTGGAAACTGTTGGGTGTAGGGTGTGGGGTCAGTAGATTACCATAAGCTGGGGCAGGGATAATTTTGGGAACAGCAAATGTGTTGTAAAGATAACTCCCTTCTGCACAGCTCAGAAAAGCTGGTGGTGGAGAGGAGGATATAGATGGCCTGAGTTGTGAAATATCCGTTGAAATAAAGTATATTGTTCTCAGCTGCATGTTGTGCCACAGGGTTCTCCACTTTTCTCTCAGCCACAGTTTGGCAGTGGCCATTCATCCTGGTGGAAATCAGTGGAGTGATTGCAGCAAAGCTGGTATATGATGTGGCTGCTTTCACGGGTGGCCTGGCCTCTGATGGAGTAGGATAAGGCTGTCACAAGACTGGATTAAGAAGTGCTGGGTGGATGGATTGGACAGGTCTTCGACATGAGTCTTACACACAATCCCTGTGGCAAGGGATTAGGATTGGGACTGGCGTGGGATGGACTAGAACGTTATTGTGGTTGTGTGGGTAATGGAACACCCCTTTAGGAGGGATGGGAATGATCTTGGGTAGGATGTCACTCATTTCAGGGTATGATGGTAGATAATAAATGCCCTGATGAAGGATGTGGTTAAGCTGTTCCAGTCCAGAAATCTGTTTGCTGATTAGGTCTGGGGGATAGTGCCTGTCTGAAGGTCTTGGAGACGCTTAGCATACAGGACAAGAGTCCTTGTCATTGCAGATACAGTGTTTGTGAGTGGCTATTGAAATGCAGGTACTGTTGGTGGTTGGTGGGTTTAATGTGGATGGAGCCATCAGAGGGAGGTCAACATCTAGAAGGTGGCACACTGGGTTGGGGAGGGCCAGGTGAAACAGATGGGAGAGAAGGTGTTGAGGTTGTGAACGAATGAGGACAGGACGTCTTGGCCGAAAGTTCAATGTGCTATATAGTCTTTCTGTTGTGCACGTCTGCAACTCTGATATATTCAGATTCATAAGCATCACTACATCAGTTTTTACATGTCCACGAATTACGAAGTCTTGGTGGTGGCGGCGGCGGCGGCGGCTGCTGCTGCTGCTGCTGCTGCTGCTGCTGCTGTGTATTGCACAATATTATCCTCACACAGTACAATATACTGAGCAAGTGTCAGTATTTTTAAAGCCCTGCAGATTCCTTCAATATATTGCACAAACCATCAGTATGCTCTGACAGTCAGTATAAGTGCATAATATTCAGTATTGAGCATTACGTATTGAATTTTTGAGGGCCCCTTTAGTCTACAACACTCACTCCTGTCTCGATTACTGCCTCGTCCTCACATCCTTCAACTCTTATAACTTAACTTATATCGTTTGTATTTTCTGTATTTAAAACCTTATTCTGAATGCCCTTTGGCTACAGAAAGTGAATAGTAAACCTGCAATATCATTGAAGTCAGTAGAGCATATTGTGGCTATTTTAAACAGGGCAATACATCTTTGTATACTGTTCAGTCACTTGCCTAAGTCATTTAGACTAAGAGTGTGTCCTCTCATTGTCACCTTGTTGCAAGCAGGGTTGTCAGCATAAGTCTTCTGCCGAAGCGATGTTCACCATAGTGACCTCATTTAACTGCTATTGTGAACACAAAACACACTGAAGATCTGCTTTGTAATGACTGCCTGCAGTCAACACAGCTAATGACTGCTGCCTACAAATTATGGACCATAGGTACCCCAGGAGACTGCAATAGAAGTCTGTGCAGTTTTTTGGAGGCAATTGGGAGGGCGTTCTTGATCTACACTGCACGCAACTGTCTCCACATAATCAATGTTGCATGTAGACATCCATTGCTAACATTGGTACAAACCACCCCTTGCTGGTGCATGAGAGACAAATGACATCTGAATCAATGACAGCTTCCTTCCCTTTACTGTCAAGGACAGGCAAGATTATTCTGACATCTTATGATCGTTGTTAGAGAGCACGGAGGTGGCTAGGTTTGAATGTAAGTTTCAGGCATGCAGTCTCATATATCCAGTGGTGAGGTGGGTCAAGTTAGTTTCTATGGACATTGGAAGTATCTCGTCACCACTGAGGGTAATTTTAGGGCTGTGGAATACCAGAACAGGATTCTCTAATCTGTTGGCCAGCTCTACAGTCAATATTTTGGTGCTGCATTAATTCTGCAAGAGCACACTGTGCCCTCAGTGTATATATTGCCCTCTAGGAGGCAGGAATCAACTGAATGGAATGACCTGTAGTATTTGTGTACATGAACTCAATTGAGCATTCTTGGGACCAATCGAAACTTACAGTGCACAGTCACACAAACCCCACATATTGCGTAACATCAATATAGCCCCTGTAGAAGAACGAGACAGGCTCGAGCAGCAGTGTCTCAACCTTCTTGCGGACAGCCTGGGAGGAGCATCCGAGCATGTTACAAGGCGTGTGTTGGGCCAGTATGATACTGAATTTAACCCAGCAGCAGATTTTTATTTCTTGGATGTATAATTGTGTGTACATTGTAACAAACTGCTGTTATTTTGTTTTTATTTGACAGTAAAATATTTAGTTCCATAAGGCTTATTCTTTGATTGTCTGTACCCCTTAATTTTAAATCCACACACCTTCACAGCTCTGCAGGTGACACAAAACTTTTATTGAACAGTTTGTTTATACTCAATATTGGGTATAATTAACGTTCTGTTCTAACATTTCACATATTGCTTGGCAGTGCTCTGTTGAGGAGTCAGTTCATGTGTTTACGCAGGATAATCCAGGAGTGGTGGTCAGTATTCAGTGATATGACAAGAACAGTCATTCAGAGCAAATAGGTCTTGTCAATGTGGGCTCCAAAATGCATACCTTAAGAGCTGTGAGCATTTGTTCAGTATACAAGATCATTTCACAGTAGTGAAGATGGAAAAACTGCTCATAGCTCTTCAAGGTATGCAGTTGAGTCCACGTATACTATACTTTTTTGCTCCAAATTATTCCTCTAGGACATGCTGTGTAATCAATATGATTGTAATCGCTCAAAATGGACGAATTATTAAACTTCAGTGTTCGTTTAAAAATTATTTACTGGTCTTAGTCCTATTGTAGATGGTGTCCTAACTTTCCACTGACCCTTGGAGCAAATAACACGACTGGTCATGGCATCTCCTGGAAGATTTCATGCACAAATTACTGCTATGAATAAACGCTAAGACATTCTTAGGAATGCATATTTGATGTTGAGATGGTTGATCCGTCAGACTGTATTGAACATATAAATAAAAGGAGAAGGTGAATGTTGATACCGGTCCAAACCTTTTTCTTTCCCTTTGTGCACCCAAGGGGTGCACACTGTAGAAGTTACTGTAACCAGTATGGATAAACTAATCGGTGTCTTCCAGCATAAGAGTAATTAAAAACAGTGCCCCTTATGTGACAGCATGAAAATCTGAAGATACTTGACATATAATGCAAGATGTGGATGTATCGCCTGGTGATGAAGTGTATCCCATTCCTTTCCCATTACAGTATTCTTAAATTGAACCATTTTGATTGATGTGTTTTAAATATTAAAGGCAATATTTGATCCATTTAGGAAGAAAGTTGATTGTACAAATGATTTTAAGAGTTACTCCTTTTTATTGCTGTTAGCAGAGGATGTTTCATGGAAGGGAGTTCATCCATCAGTGTTGGAGTATTTATTGTGGAAATAGCGACAATCTATCTTTATACAAAATGACCGAATGCACCTGTATAAGAACAGAATTAGAGTAGCTGATATAATTCGTTACTTTTTACACAAAAAGTAAATCACTGCAAGAGGAGGTTATTGGGAGAAAAATCAGTTTGGAATATGTGGCTGTTTTAGTTACAACACAGTAAAAAAACTGCACTTCAGCCCACCTATTAACTCTGCTTATTCTTGTAGATATTTAAATCTTTAAAAAATTGCCTTTTAACATTCACTTGGTGATCTAGTTTAATGATGTGCTAGTGTGAAGCCTTCATTCTTGATCAAATATAATAATATATAAAAGTTACAACTCACATTTAATAAAATACTTAGGACTAGTTATAAAACTGTCCTCAACTTATATACCTTACTAACCAAGGTCCTATTGGAGATTATATGCTCTTACTTCCCTCTGACTTTCAAAGGCACCTATAGTTTACGTGGAATGTGAATCGTGATGTTTTGTGCATGAAAAAATTATTGCTAGAGGTGAAAGAGGCTACAAGTGACAGAAAAACTCCATGGGTAGTCTGACAATCAGGTCCTAGAACTTTGGTTGTGTGACTGATGACCTCAGAAGTTAAGTCCCATAGTGCTCAGAGAGCCTTTGATTGTGTAAACCAAGACTCACATGCTTGAACATCGGGTCACATGAGTCTGGTTAAAAGCATAAAAATTTCAGTTAATCATTGTTTTTTGAATCTGTGTTAAGTTGTAACACTTTACAGGACAATCAATGTACATATACAGGTTTTTTTGTTTATTAAAACAATGTCCTGTTGTGATCAAAGTAGTTAATTTATTTCCAAATCACCACATCCAGTTCACTGAGCAAATGACTCTGCAGAACTAGCAATTTATCTAAAACTACCATTATTATCTATTGCCCCAAAGTGTTGTAATCTTACCCTCCCAAACATCACCATTATATTTCTCTGTGTCTAAAAGTTTCGAAAGCTTCGAGAGGTGTAAGATGTACAAAAGAAAAACTTTTTACTTATCTTCATTTTCTCTTCTTGTTATTGGCTCCAGTTCTTGCATCTAGGGGTAAATCTTGTGGCTGAAATTTTGACTTACTGGGTTCCAGATGATTAAATAACTGATGAAGTACTATCTGTTGCTACAGTTTTGTTTTTTTCATCCCATTCTTTTATATCACACTAACTTCACAATCTCCATTTTCATAAATCATCAATTACATTGTTGTAGACAAAATTAAAAAACCACATGTTTCCATCAGAGGCATGCCCACTACTACTAACATTCTACGGTACTCACAATAATCCAAAGAGTTTACAAAGCAAAAGAGTTTACAAACTTTCTTGACAAAAGAATAATTTCCACGAGGTTATATCATTATTTCATAAAGGAGTCCAGAAATAAATTTAATAATTAGTGTTAGATTGTGCAATTAATAATATGAATTTTGAATATATCAGATATTTCATAATTTCAAATATTTTTAAAAGAAGAGTAATTTTAACTGCACATATAGTTTGTAACGATTGTAACAAATTAATTTATTTTTATGCATTTTAGTCTTAAATATAATACATCATACAAAATCAAATGAAATTCTTTCAGTGAAACAGTCAAGATTAATCCTGGTATAGGCTAAATCTATGAAAAAAGGTTACGTTAGAAAAGGGTGTCCCATTACATACTGCCAGTAAAATAATAATTCCTGTATCTGACCTGGTGAGCGCCAGCCTGATGCTAGTGCTACATCATTAAATTAGTCGTAAACTACACTACTGGCCATTAAAATTGCTACACCATGAAGATGACGTGCTACAGACGCGAAATTTAACCGATAGGAAGAAGATGCTGTGATATGCAAATGATTAGCTTTTCAGAGCATTCACACAAGGTTGGTGCTGGTGGCGACACCTACGCGCTGACATGAGGAAAGTTCCAACCGATTTCTCCTACACAAACAGTAGTTGACCGGCGTTGCCTGGTGAAACATTGTTGTGATGCCTCGTGTAAGGAGAAGAAATGTGTACCATCACGTTTCCGACTTTGATAAAGGTCGGATTGTAGCCTATCGCGATTGCAGTTTGTCGTATCGCGACATTGCTGCTCGCATTGGTCGAGATCCAATGACTGTTAGCAGAATATGGAATCGGTGGGTTCAGGAGGGTAATACGGAACGCCATGCTGGATCCCAGTGGCCTTGTATCACTAGCAGTCGAGATGACAGGCATCTTATCCGCATGGCTGTAACGGATCGTGCAGCCACGTCTTGATCCCTGAGTCGACAGATGGGGATGTTTGCAAGACGACAGCCATCTGCACGAACAGCTCGACGACGTTTGCAGCAGCATGGACTATCAGCTCGGAGACCATGGCTGTGGTTACCCTTGACGCTGCATCACAGACAGGAGCGCCTACGAAGGTGTACTCAACGACGAACCTGGGTGCACGAATGGCAAAACATCATTTTTTCGGATGAATCCAGGTTCTGTTTACAGCATCATGATCGTCGCATCCGTGGTTGGCGACATTGCGGTGAACACACATTGGAAGCGTGTATTCGTCATTGCCATACTGGCGTATCACCCGGCGTGATGGTATGGGGTGCCATTGGTTACACGTCTCGGTCACCTCTTGTTCGCATTGACGGCACTTTGAGCAGTGGATGCTACACTTCAGATGTGTTACGACCCATGGCTCTACCCTTCATTCGATCCCTGCGATACCCTACATTTCAGCAGGATAATGCACGACCGCATGTTGCAGGTCCTGTACGGGCCTTCCTGGATACAGAAAATGTTCGACTGCTGCCCTGGCCAGCACATTTACCAGATCTCTCACCAATTGAAAATGTCTGAATGGAGGCCGAGCAACTGGCTCGTCACAATATGCCAGTCACTACTCTTGATGAACTGTGGTATTGTGTTGAAGCTGCATGTGCAGCTGTACCTGTACACGCCATCCAAGCTCTGTTTGACTCAATTCCCAGGCGTATCAAGGCCGTTATTACAGCCAGTTGTTCTGGGTACTGATTTCTCAGGATCTATGCACCCATATTGCGTGAAAATGTAATCACATGTCAGTTCTAGTAAAATATATTTGTCCAATGAATACCCGTTTATCATCTGCATTTCTTCTTGGTGTAGCAATTTTAATGGCCAGCAGTGTAGTTAGCTGGCCCTTTTTTAAGATCGAAATGTTTTGGTGCAGTCACAGAAAGGACCATGGCAGTGTGAATGCTTATAAAGGTCTTGACTTTGGTGATAGTGATTAAAGTATGGTTCCTCAGGTAAGTGAAATAAGGACCACAGTGATAAGTGCCCATCTCTGTGGTAAATATTGTGGATATTGTAATATTTGTGGTAGACTTGGGCCCTTAATATACTTAGTGTATATTGCATCATTCCATAACTCTTAGCTATATGAAATTTAAAAAAAACTAAAATAATTTACTAATTATTTCTGTATTTTCAACAGACTAGCTTGTTGCCACATACTGTTGGAGCATAGTTCTGCCTACTTGTAGATGAAGGTTTAGTGTTGATTTTATGTGTAGCCAGAAGTGTTTTTTAAATGCTTTAGAGGCAGAAAAGTTAATATTTTCTCTAATTCTTCAGTCTCACATATTTCAGCTTGCAAAATGTTTATTAGTTGAAATTTACACAATATCACATAAGTTAAAAAAATTAGTTGCTGCAAAATACATTTGATGTTTTAAAAAAGCCTAAAACTATCCTTTGCAAAGTTAAATGTTTGACTGATGAAGTTCTGAAAGTTGTAATTTAAAGGACTAAACAGTAGGTATGAAAGAAGGCGAACAGTAACATTCACAAATCATCATACAAAATAAAGCAAAGAAGACAGACATAATGAAATTTTTAACCAGTTCCCTTCCAAAATTCCCCATCTCTTAGCAGCTTGAGAAGAGGATGAGAAGGCACTAAATTATTTTATGTTGTGTGTAGTACCATCAGCACACATAATTAGAAACTAGCCGACACAAATTAACTATTGTGAGATTGATATCAAGAGAATTCACAGAACTCTAATTTTGAAGTTCACTTTTTATCACCATCATTGGACATGCATTCTTGCATACTTTGCCTACTTTCATTCCATAATGTCTTATGGTATAATATTTTGGAGTAATTCTTCAAGTCAAACAAAAGTTCTCAGTCCAAAAGCGTGTAATACGTATTATTTGTGGAGTAAATTCATGGACGTCCTGTAGAAACCTATTCAAAGAACTGGTTGTATTAACTACTGCCTCTCGGTATATTTACTCCTTAATGAAATTTGTCCTAAATAATATCTCTCTTTTTCCAACAAACAGCTCAGTTCATATGTACAATACCAGGAACAAAAATGATCTGCACAAGGACTTAAAAGCACTTACTTTAGTTCAAAAAGGGGTCCACTACTCAGGAACACTCATCTTCAGTAATTTGCCAGCAAACGTAAAAAATTTAGTTACAAATAAAGATCAGTTTAAAAGGAGCCTGAAAGACTTACTAGTGGCCAACTCCTTCTACTCCATTGACGAATTTTTTAATAGAAACAAATGATGTATTGTAAATACACATACTATTAGTATTGTTATTTCAGCTTTAAAAAAAATAATTGGCGTGTTCCACATCCACGAGGATCTCCTCCACACGGATCTATGGAACGAAAAACTAATCTAATCTAATCTCAGGTAGGCTGTATGGCATTGGACGTCCACATCTCATCACAAAACGTAGCAGTCGAAGTATCCCCAGCTGTGTAATCCAGGATGGGCAGCAATCTGTAGCAGATCTGATGACTGAATACAGTGATGGTGCAGGCACAAGTGTTTCAGAGCACATCATTTGAAGGCCATTGTTTAATGTGGAGCTCCACATAACATGACCCCTACGTGTTCTTGTGTTGACCCAATGACATCATCAATTATGACTGCAGTAGACACAGCATCACTAAGTTTTCACTGTCGATCAATAGAAATGTGTTGCCTGTCAAATGAAGAACATTTGTTGTTACACCAGGTCAGTGGTTGGATCCTTATACACCGTCATACGGGCGAATGGCTGCACGAAACATGCACCGCACCACAGATGTAGGCTGATGAGGGCAGAATTATGCTGTGGGGCTTCCAAGGGATTTGTGGTGGCAATCTAAGGCATTGTGACAGCAGTGAACTACATAACATTGTCGGCCACCTACATTGCTTTATGCTTGAAGTTTCCTCTATGGTGATGACTTCTTATAGCAAGATAACTGTCCATGTTGCAATGTCATAATCATGCTACAGTGGTTTGAGGGTCATTGTAGTGAACTCAAGGATGTCTTTATCAGCAAATGTGCCTAATCTGTACCCACTGGAACATGGATCGGGCGCCATCTGCATGTTTACAAACCACCACCCAGTAATTTGTGGGAATTTCTTGACCTGTGTGTAGATATCTGGTGCCACAGACTTCTAGAATCCTGTCAAGGACTTGTCTAATCCATACCAAGCAGAATCGGTAGCACAGTTGACCAACATGCTAATAAATAAGTGGTCATGTTTTGGCTCTTCGGTATAATGTAGAAACCATGTGTTTTTTTTATTGTGGTAGTCCTGTCCATGCTACATTGTATTTGAACAATCCATGTACAAATTATTTCATATATGGTGTTTGAATAAAGAGAGCACACTTAAATTTGTTTAAACAGGCCTATAAGTTTAAAGGTCTGAGTAATAATGTATCATGTGTAATCATTCAATGCCATCATTTGGGGTCATAATAACTTTATCATATCATAAAATGCAGACTTTCTTGCCCAGAAAGGTAAAAATTACTGAAATTCTCCTGGCTATTATACTGTGGTTTCTGGGATTTATTTTGTCCCCATCTGCTAATGATGTCTTTAGGAGGGATTGAGGCTTCTATATCAGTCTGAGGCACACGGAAGCTCACTAATGATAGCTCATACTCATTTTACATGTGATACAGTAAGAGCTGTTAAGGAGTGGTAAGGTGCTGGGCTAACATGAGTTCATACATCCTTTAAAACAATTTTATTAACAAAAATTATTAGAAAGCAATTATAACATCAGTTAAGTTTCAGCTCAAGATTGATTACTATTTGTGATAAAATTTCAAAATTAATATAATAATCTGTAAACAAATTTATAACATCAAAACTGACAGCAATTCAAACACACCAAGTATTCAGATAAATCCAGTTTAACAAAAGCTCTTGAAATACACAATAAATTACAGTGGAACCCCTTTATTGCAAGTCTTGTACACACCAGTTTCTTGTGCTACAATGTAAAATTTGTTCATTACCACCAGACCCCCACACGTGTACAAGTAATGGCCTCCCACCCGGGCAAACTCAGGGACAACCTTGTAACATAAACAGTTAAAACAAACAAATGGCCATTCACAAAATATTGGAACTAACGCCCCCCCCCCCCTCCACTTGGGCGAACTAGAATACGATTTAGCAAGACCAACAACAACAACACACAGATGGGCAAGTACACAATAATAAAGTTACTCAGCTCCATGTGGAATTATCCAGTACTCATGTGTCAATGCAACCAGGGTGCAGTGACAGTATAGTGATGGCTGCACAGACTTTCAACTGTTGCTTTAACTGCCAATCTCCTTTAGGCAACACCAGTATTGTGCAACTAAAGTGCTCTTGCATGCAGAAGGGAGCTCCTTTCCAAATTACAGCTTCCCAAACAATGGCTCTCAACAATAACGAGGCCACACTATCACTCTGGATACAGCCAAGTCCTTTTCTGACACATTCATGGATTGCTCCTAGTGTGGGGCCCCACTCGCCACCTTTCTTGTGCTGCTGCTAACTCGAGACTCCTTCGCTACATGAGCCACGCTGCCTCATGGACAACATTCACACCACAATCATTTCTAGCAAAAAGCTTCTACACAACTGATTCCACCAGAGAGGCACAGTGTTGAAAAATATCAAAACTTTGTGGAAGGTTTTGACACACGGCGCAGCATGTAAAATGGAAGTAAAGTGTTAACAGCACAAAAAATACCTAAACTCTATGCTTAAACTAGTATATAGAGAGATTTAATGAGTAGGATGTAGTGAACATTTTGTCTGAAGTACAACAATAATGGAAATCCCTGGATGGGACAGTTTGTAAAAGAAGGGAAAGGCAGCCATTCACCTATAGAAGACTGGTGGGTGGAGCACAGAAACTTGTAACTGCATACAATATTCACACTACCTTCTGACATATTGCTCTTTTTCTAGTAAAAGGCCACACAACAGCCGGCCGGAGTGGCCGAGCGGTTCTACCGGAGTGGTCGAGCGGTTCTAGGCGCTTCAGTCTGGAACCGCGTGACAGCTACGGTCGCAGGTTCGAATCCTGCCTCGGGCATGGATGTGTGTGATGTCCTTAGGTTAGTTAAGTTTAAGTAGCTCGAAGTTCTAGGGGACTGATGACCTCAGCTGTTAAGTCCCATAGTGCTCAGAGCCATTTGAGCCATTTTTTTTTACACACAACATATGTTGGGTCAAATGTCAATGAGAAGAAAAAAGATTAGAATATTATGTCATTGACTAGAAGACTTGCAGAAAAAAAAAAAAAAAAAAAATACAAGAGTATACAATACATGGCGTTAAAAATCTGACGTAGTGTGACCAGAGACGTCAAAGATAATGCATTATGCAAAAAAGTAATTCAGAAAAAAGGAGACTTTTATCGTATTATTCTTGAGGGTTTTGACAAGAATAAGCACAGAATTGACTTTTTCAGAACTGACTGAATGAAAAAGGCGGCCACAAATAATCCCACACAGAAGTTGTGCAGCTACATAAGCTGTGCCAAGACATAAGATTTCAATTGTGAGACATATGCTGATACTACAATTTGCCAAGTCTTCAGATTGGACTAGTTCATCCAGATGTTATAATGTATTGTTAGGGAATAAAATATTGTGTGCACTTAGTACTATTTTATGCGAACTGTGCAATAAATTATCAAAAAATTCTTTGTGATATACTGTAGTAATGTAAATTGCATGTGACAAGAACTGTTGACTTTACACAAAATTATTTGGTGAATCCTGATTTTAAATTAGATTTTGCTAATGAAATTCTGAATGCTTATGGATCTGTAACAGCAATGCGTCACTAGAAAAAATTACGAATGACTTTAGCTTCTTGTAACTTATTTGTGTAGGGCTTCATGTAAATAACAGGACAGTTAACCCAGCTGATGGTGATCCAAGTGTAGGGTGCTATGGACAAACATTAAGTGCTTGCATCATCAGTGTCCAGTCTTTTAATTATTACTCCTTGATTTGCGTGAATCATTGCCCAGCCTCAGTAAATAAAAAGCAAATAAGGCAATGTATGTTGGTCAAACATGCTTCCTAATTAAAATAGGACATTTTAAGCAATTTCATACCAGGCAGAATAACAATCCGCAAAGTTCGTGAAATGCAGAACAGTTAACACAAACAGAAAAGAAGACCACAAATTCAGTTCTTAAGAACCTTCTTAAAAGAAGGAGCATTAGAGATAAAGTCCAAAATGTGTGGCCATAAAAATTATGCTGCTATGTGAAGTTATACTTTTGATATTTTTGTCCTTTGTTGCCATCAGAGATTTTTTTAA
The DNA here is from genome assembly GCF_023864345.2 of Schistocerca serialis cubense. Classification (NCBI taxonomy): domain Eukaryota; kingdom Metazoa; phylum Arthropoda; class Insecta; order Orthoptera; family Acrididae; genus Schistocerca; species Schistocerca serialis. The sequence continues at coordinate 125,281,733 of NC_064644.1, forward strand.
AATGCTAAAAGAATTGACAGTTTTTATATTTCAGAAATTAACTGTGAAATTTATTTGTGGAATTAATAACTGTAGATTCTGTAGAAGCATTTGTAAAGACAATTGGAATGTTTACACTTGAATGCAAATACACTCCTGGAAATTGAAATAAGAACACTGTGAATTCATTGTCCCAGGAAGGGGAAACTTTATTGACACATTCCTGGGGTCAGATACATCACATGATCACACTGACAGAACCACAGGCACATACACACAGGCAACAGAGCATGCACAATGTCGGCACTAGTACAGTGTATATCCACCTTTCGCAGCAATGCAGGCTGCTATTCTCCCATGGAGACGATCGTAGAGATGCTGGATGTAGTCCTGTGGAACAGCTTGCCATGCCATTTCCACCTGGCGCCTCAGTTGGACCAGCGTTCGTGCTGGACGTGCAGACCGCGTGAGACGACGCTTCATCCAGTCCCAAACATGCTCAATGGGGGACAGATCCGGAGATCTTGCTGGCCAGGGTAGTTGACTTACACCTTCTAGAGCACGTTGGGTGGCACGGGATACATACGGACGTGCATTGTCCTGTTGGAACAGCAAGTTCCCTTGCCGGTCTAGGAATGGTAGAACGATGGGTTCGATGACGGTTTGGATGTACCGTGCACTATTCAGTGTCCCCTCGACGATCACCAGTGGTGTACGGTCAGTGTAGGAGATCGCTCCCCACACCATGATGCCGGGTGTTGGCCCTGTGTGCCTCGGTCGTATGCAGTCCTGATTGTGGCACTCACCTGCACGGCGCCAAACACGCATACGACCATCATTGGCACCAAGGCAGAAGCGACTCTCATCGCTGAAGACGACACGTCTCCATTCGTCCCTCCATTCACGCCTGTCGCGACACCACTGGAGGCGGGCTGCGCGATGTTGGGGCGTGAGCGGAAGACGGCCTAACGGTGTGCGGGACCGTAGCCCAGCTTCATGGAGACGGTTGCGAATGGTCCTCGCCGATACCCCAGGAGCAACAGTGTCCCTAATTTGCTGGGAAGTGGCGGTGCGGTCCCCTACGGCACTGCGTAGTATCCTACGGTCTTGGCGTGCGTCGCTGCGGTCCGGTCCCAGGTCGACGGGCACATGCACCATCCGCCGACCACTGGCGACAACATCGATGTGCTGTGGAGACCTCACCCCCCACGTGTTGAGCAATTCGGCGGTACGTCCACCCGGCCTCCCGCATGCCCACTATACGCCCTCGCTCAAAGTCCGTCAACTGCACATACGGTTCACGTCCATGCTGTCGCAGCATGCTACCAGTGTTAAAGACTGCGATGGAGCTCCGTATGCCACGGCAAACTGGCTGACACTGACGGCGGCGGTGCACAAATGCTGCGCAGCTAGCGCCATTCGACGGCCAACACCGCGGTTCCTGGTGTGTCCGCTGTGCCGTGCGTGTGATCATTGCTTGTACAGCCCTCTCACAGTGTCCGGAGCAAGTATGGTGGGTCTGACACACCGGCGTCAATGTGTTCTTTTTTCCATTTCCAGGAGTGTACATAAACTAGCAGTAGCAACAGGAACATCCTTCAGTGTGTGACATGCATAATACAGTACACAAAGACAAGACCTGAGAAAGTAAGAGTGTTTCTGGCATTTGCAATAAAAGTTCACAAGTTAGACCGTTAACATGGCGACTGCCACGAGGCCACCAGCAGCCTAGGCAGAGCCCGATGCTTGGCTGGTCCTGGTGGTGAAATATCCATCACTATGCCTGTACCAGTTAGTGTGTTAAAAACACAACAAAAAGATGAAAGCAATCCTTATTAAAATGCAGAACTAATGAAATTTTAAATTGTCACATAAATTGTAATGTTGACAATATTATTGAAAAGGATAGATCGCTACTTAGCATATAGAGGAGACATTGAGCCGAAGACAGGCATAACAAAAAGACTGCTATACATTTACCCTTTTGGGTATATAGGCTTTCCTCTGATTTAGAAAACGCAAACACATTCACACGAGCACAACTCGCACATATATGACCACTGTCTCTGGCTGTTGACACTGTACTGCATATAGCAACTGGTGGTGGGAGTATGTATCTAAGTATATTGCAGGTATATGAGGCAAGGACTTAGGAGCAGTGATGGAGTATGTATCCTTGTCCATCCTTACTCCACCCCGGTTCCCAACCGCTTGTCTCATATCTCATATCCCTGCAATAGACCCACATGCAAGACATATCCTATACATCCTCGTACCACTACCACAACCAGCACCACATGCTCAGTCCAATCAAGGACATCTCCCATTCCATCAAAAGAAGGTGTGTTTGTGAAAGCTGTCACATAACATACAAAGTAAACTGCAAGTGCTTCTTTCTATGAGGGCATGTCAACCAATAAGCTGTCTGTCTGTATAAATTGCTACCCAACACAACGCACTTCCTTTCAGTGACTGCTTCACAGCCTGCACCTTCTAGATCTTTCCTACCAACACCTGCTTTTCTGAATTGCACTGGTGGGAATTCTTCCTGCAGTATATCGTATGTTCCCATAACTCCTCTGCTCTCATCCTTTGCAAGTCTCTGTCCTTCACTTACCTATCATCTCCCGTGCTCTCACTCCAGCACTACACAGCCTTCTTTTCAACCACTGCACCCACTAGTCTTTTTCCCCTCCTCTATCCCTCCACAAAGCTGCCAATAGCACCTAGCAGCCCCAACCACATCCCTGCTTGCTCCAAGAAGCACTACACCTTCCCCCATCCCTACCCTGCTATCCCTCTGCCTCCTGATCCAGCCTCTTCCTCACCTCCACCACCAACAGATTGCCTCTCCAGTCAGGCAAGAGAGAGAGAGTGAGTGAGTGAGTGTGTATTTCCTACTTCAGAAAAAGGCCTTTTGGCTGAAAGTGTAAATGTATAGCAGTCTTTTTTGTTGTTCCTATCTCTGACTCAATGTCTTACCCTTTTTGTGATGTTTTTTATGATTTTCTAAGTTCCCTGTATGGATGGAAGAAGGGCATTGTTCATTTTAAATGTTTGTGACTCGAGAGAACGTAATCAGTGATCGTTATCACCAGAGAGCACATTTTGTAGTAATTTCTTTCTATTATCATGTCTTATATGGGATCTACATCTGTGTAAATACAATCTCTTCAGCTGAGACTGATGTATATCCATGGTGGAGTGGAACCAATAATAATTGACTATAGGAATAAATTCCTGAAATGTATTGTTTTGGGTGGAAAAAGGGTATAGGACTGTGGTAAAGTTCCTTTTAATCTATTTTACACAGACTTCGATCATCTTTTACAACAAGTGAGATAAAGTTTGCAAATGGTTATTTAAATATTTTAACTACACTGTTTGAAGTTTTCTCTGATAGCTAAAATGACATTAACACATTTCCAAATGAAAGAATTGTTATCATCTGTCTACCTCACAAATTACATTGTTGTTCTGTTTCTCATCTGTAATTATTTTTGTAAATAGCTTAAGGCAAATGGCAAGGTGATTCCACCAAAAAGGACACAGCCTGTTTCCATCCCATCTGATATTTTGCTTCATCTCTGATGATCTCATCATAAACAGAACATTAATTCTTAATCTTACTCTCTGCAATTATTTTGTCATAGAGTACTTGAATTTGAGGAAGTTAAGAGCATTTCATCATTTTTTAAAAAATTCAATTTTCCAAAGGTTTGCGGGTATTTATTGTACGCTTTGCTAACTGCCTTGCATATGTGTGAAGACCAAATACGGGTACTACCCTTCATGTATACACTATAGTCAGCAGGCCACAAAATTTCATCATTTGTGGATATTGCACAGCTACCTATTTTACAAAAAACAAAATTACTCAATTTCAAATAAATGTCAGTAGCAGATGTCTATGACAGACGTAAATATCATGGGTCAACTACTAAATGAGACTTGATGCACAATACTTAGTGTTTACATGGGTAACATTTTAAAATGGAATCAACTAACTGACAATGTGATTTAAAAAATCAAATGAAAGTTAGCTTTGTATTTTTCAGTTTGTGTTGGACCTGGTGATGGGAATGATATTTTGCCTTGCACGATAACCTTCCCAAGAAAAACTAGGTAGTTAGTTTTATGTTCCAGGGGTCATTTGTATGATTAATCTGATGATATGGAATGAGTCTCTTAATATAAATGTGAATTAATCATTTCTACACATCATGTTAAATTTATCGTACACAAATTGATTCCTAATTTTGACTGTTGTGACAAAGAGCTGGTAAAACTGAAATCTAACAGACATTTTTTACCTTAGCTGTTCTAACAGTCCCTCTTGATATATTCATCTATAGAGTTGGGGTTGCCTATCAGAAATTCTTTCAAACTCTGTTTAAACTATACATTATCTGAAACCAAGTTTTTAAATGGTTGTTGGCAATTTATTGAAAATGTATGTTCCTGAATATTGTGCCCCTTTTTGGACCAACAAAAATGATTTTAGCTCTTTATGTAGATGGTTCTTATTCACAGTATTGATACTAACTATTGAGCTACTGATTGGAAATAGAGCATACTATTTGAATCAAATTTCATTAAGGAAGAAATGTACTGAGAAGCAGTAGTTAGACTGCCTAGTTCCTTGAACAGATTTCTGCAAGATGTTCTTGAATTTACACCACAATTGAGTCTTGTTACTCGCTTTCGTAGTCTAAAAACTGCTGCTCAGTTTGACGAGTTACCCAAGAATATGATCCCATATGATCAAATTTAAACTTTACTATCCATCAGACATCGGATAAGTGATCAAAAATTTTATTGGATGCATCATGCACCCCATTTTGTGCTAAACACAACCATGCTATGGAATAATTAATGCCATTTTTTCTTCTTGCTCTGTAATTGTGTACATCGGTGTTCCTTGTGAGCTGTAGTGTGAAGCGATAGTCGAACTACGTAACATCTGAAACGGATGTCTACAAGATGATCACGAATGAGCACCAAATGTTGTCCTTACAATAAGTTTTTGAGCAGTGAAAACTTACTTCAAGATAATTACCCCAGAAAATTATCCATATGACTTTATCGAATGAAAGAACCCAAAATACGCTAATTTACTGATTTGTCTCTCCACAAGATTTGCAATAATTTGGAGAGCAAATTAGCTGAACTACGTGATTTTAAGAGTTCCAAGATGATGTTTTGCAACCGTAAGTTCTCATTCACATGGATATCTAAAATTTTTGAAGTTTCCTCGCCACATTTTTCTTTTATCATTGGTATATTACCTCTAGATACGCAAATCTGTAATGTATGTATTTGAAACTGGGACCATTTTTAAGAGCATTACTTATCTTTTCAGCTGTTACTGTACGTCTATTTGGACTGATTAAAATACTAGTGTCATCTAGAAAATGAATTATTTTTGCCTTTTGTAAACTAGACAGAAGATCATTTAAACTAGATAGGTCAATTACATATTTCAGAAACACTAATGGACCTAAGATTGAGTGTTGTGGAACACCATAAGTTGATTTCTCCCCAATCATAAGTGTCTCCTGTGTTTACATTGGATGAATTGTTAAGTACTTGTTAAGCAATAACATCAATGAAGGATTTATTATGCAAATGTGCTGAGTGAAAATGTTATCATTAATACACACATGATTTTCTTCAAGGACATAGCATTATTATGCCTTGCACACCAATACCTGTTCTCTTAAATGGTATTTAAAAATGATGACTAAAATCTATTTCAGGTTTGCTGTGGTATATGCAATTACAAGACAAAATATGAAAAAAAGAGAGTTTGGGCTTTTGTCTAAGGTTTCTGTTAGTGTGTGTGTAAGAAGTTGTTTATTCTAAAAATGTATATCTATAAATAAAAAGCATAACCCAATGTCGCACTTATAAACAGTGTGTTTGGAATTGCCAATCCCATTAAGCACTTAAGTAATCCTTGCATCATGCAGTGTGTAAATTACTATTGATGATGGAGTAGGTAATCGACAGCTAAGTGTATAAATGGTTGAAAACTACTTTGTTTTCAAAATAGCGATTTTAATCTAAGTTCATAAGCTGGCATTTGGTGTAGAAATATAATAAAAATAATATTTCTGGTTAATTTCTTATAAGATTGGTAGTTAATGATTATACAGAGGCAATTTATATTGGCTAATTCTGCTACTAATGAATTCCTTTCTGTCCCACATTTCTCCAGTGTTTTCTTTTGAAGGGACCTGTAAACACTTACAAATGAATGAATGATGGATCTATTTCATTTACATGAAATAGATAAAAAGTAAAACATTTATCAGCGGTTGAAACACATAAGTGCTTATTTTTAATAATTTTTGTTCCATATGGTGTTGACAAATACAACACACCACTTTTAATTTTGAATTATGGGTTACCACTTCCAGTCTATCAGTGATACTGGAAGTACCTTATTTATGCACGGTTTATTCCCTAAGAATGTGAAAAATATTGTTTGCTTGTTGGCTTTGAAAATGCAATACGGTTTTGTTTATTTTAGATTCTTATTGTTGTAGATATGATAGAGTATAAAACTGTATCTTTATAGTCACACTTTTGGGTTTAATCAGTTTACTTTATATTTAGTTTTCAGAAAGGTGATATATTTTTTGTCCATAATGACATGGGAGATGGATGGCTGTGGGTAACGGCACATCGGACTGGCGAACAGGGAATGATTTTCCGAGATTTGGTTGAAGACTTGGATGAAAATATTGATCCAAATACTGTTTTTAGTTGGTTTCATCCGAATGTTACCAAAAGTGAAGCTGTTGATATGCTTGTTAAAGGTATGCAAAATATGAGTTTTAATCAATGTTTAGATGAGTTGGTGTGTTCCCGGTCACTTTAATGTGAAGATTGTTTTTTGTAGCTGGACCGGGAAGCTTCCTTGTTAGACCAAGTGACAACTCACCTGGAGACTATTCTCTGTTCTTTCACATCAATAATCAGATTCAAAGATTTCGTATTGAGAAGAAGGGTGTTCGATATTTGATGGGTGGCCGTACATTTGAATGTTTGGATGCTGTCATAAACAGATATAGAAAGGAACAGATTGTGGAAGGCCACACGTTAGTTATGGCTGTGAGTAGGGTAAGTATCACAAATTTAAAAGAGAATGCCATCTCCTAGGAAGACTGTGTTATGATCATTAACGACTTTTATTGATAAAAATGGAATAACATGTTCTTAAAATTGTGCTCTATACATTATTATAAACCTGAATAATGAAACAGAAATTCTTGTAATTTTAGTTCATGCTCCTGCTCGTTTAGACAAGCAACAAACTAGGCTTCCTGCACTTTTTTTGCTCCATAAAATGTTAAAGTTGAAACAAATCGATGTATAATCCAGTATTGAATGTAAATATGTGTATAAGGATAAATTGCAACTCGCCATAAAGAAGTAGGACTGAACAGCAGACAGACATATAGAAAATGGCAACAACGTGCTAGGTTATCACTGCCAGAAACAATGTCAAAAAAGTACAGGGGAAAAGGGAGGGTTTGGAGTAATAGAAAGAGGTAAGGAGCTGAAGACAGGAATTAGGTAAGACGGAACAGAAATATAACAGTCCAATGGAGGACAAAGACACATGAAAACAAAGTGAGAACAGAAATTAAGTATATGACAGTCGTCGTAATTGTAACTTTAACACTGGCCGAGTGGTTCTAGGTGCTACAGTCGGGAACCGCGCGACCGCTACGGTCGCAGGTTCGAATCCTGCCTCGGGCATGGATGTGTGTGATGTCCTTAGGTTAGTTAGGTTTAAGTAGTTCTAGGGGACTGATGACCTCAGAAGTTAAGTCCCATAGTGCTCAGAGCCATTTGAACCATTTTTTTTATAACTTTAACCATGATACTACTTTGAGTGCCTTATCATAAAATTAAAAAGGGGGCTTTTGTGGGCTATATAGAAAAATCCTTTGTACCCAACCAGAATCTTAAACACCTTGCCTAGTTCTGATTCATCATCGGCTTTTTCATGATATGAAACTGACCTGTCCTCTCTCCTCCACAAACTCTTTCTCTTCCATCATTTCAACTAACCTTCAATGACCCAGTAAGCTATCTCCATTTCAGTATTTGAATTGCCACTTCATTTTGTTACTTTATAATTCATTGATGGCCCCATAAGAAAACCTCTTCATATAAAACTTAGTAATCACAAACAATAGCTGTGAAAGCTGCTGCATGCAGTATGTACAAAAGGCCTTCTTGTACCCGTTGCAACCATTGGTGTGACCTACAAAACAAGTAGTCCGGCTCCCAATATGCCTAAGGCATTACTGAGGGCTTCACAGATCAAAACAAACCATAGTACCTTATCAAGAGACATAATTTCTCATGCTTGTCTCCCCACACACCCAACTATTCTGTACACCTTCTGAGAAGTCACAAAACCTGACAGTAGTGGACTCATCACCACTTAGCATACACAGGAGTGGAACAACTGAAACACGTTCTCTGCCAGTGCCTCGACTATTGCACATCAGTTCTGAAGTGAGGAGTATCCTTCCTACACTCTTCCCAAAGTGGTATTCTGTCACCCATCCAACCCATGAAATGTCTTTGCCCATCCCTGTGCCACTCCTGGTCCCAACATTTTGCTCCATAATCTTCCCACTACCTCCTATTCCTGATTAGTCACAGACATTTCCTGTTCCACAACAAGGGCCACCAGTGGAAACACATATATAGTTTTTTTGCTGCATGGTATTCTATGTGGATATGACCAAGACTAGACTACCTACCCAGAGAATTACTCCACCCCTCCCCCAAGTGGAAAATGGTTAGATTCAGAAAGCTTACAGAGGAATTTAAAAAACTCCTACCACGGGAAAACCTACTACTGTCCCTGTCTTTGTAGGGGACAGTAGACACTACTGATGCTCCTCTGGAAGGGACCATCTCTCTCTCTCTCTCTCTCTCTCTCTCTCTCTCTCTCTCTCTCTCTATGCAGGGAAGTTCATCATCATTTCATCCCCATCTGGCGCGCAGGTCGCCCAATGTGGCGTCGAATGTAATAAGACCTGCACCGAGGCGGCCGGACCTTCCCCGCAAGGGGCCTCCCAGCCAATGACACCAAGTGCTCATTTCCATTTTTATCTGACAAAAAGACACAGGATAAATTTTAATGCCTTGTGTATAACAGGATGAAAATGGCAGATTTTACATTAGCGCTGTAATAACACCGTGGTTTACACAAACATCTTCAAATAAAGGTTCTTAGCTGGCTCTTTTGTTGTTTTCCCAGGCAATGCTCTAAGCTGATTCGAGGTATGCTGCTTCAGAATGGAAGGTCTGCAGCTATGTAGTATTGAGGAAGATTTAATTTTTTTTTTTCTTCCCCCTGTCTCAGTTGCACGACTATACAGTTTATTGCTGCAGTGGTTATCGATTTTGGGCTGACTCCCCCCCCCCTTTCAAACCAAACACACCTTGTTATTAACCATAACTAGTTACACAACATTTTGCTGAAAGGCACAAACTGCCTTGTACAAAAAAGTCAATCCGTGAGCAACAAATACACTCATTGCTATGATAGCCTGTGTGTCTAGTGTTTCATTTGAATGACACACTTTTGATTACATCACCTCACAAGTCTTAAGCCTCTGTAATGGTTCTGTTTGTTTTTGCTGATGTTCCTTTAAATGTAATTCCAAACTTAGGATGCCTTTATGCATTTTCTATACATTCTTGATGTTTTTTTTATGATTTTTGATGGTGACGAATCATAATGCTTGACTTAACTTTTTACCAAATACCACTGATTCTTATGGGGGACTGCTGGTCCACCTCCCTTCACTATTGCATTACTGTGCCAAGTAACCATAGAGCCATTTGATACATCACAGTTCTCGACAGTGGACCACATATAATTTCTTGTACTTCTACATCTACATCCATACTCTGCAAGCCACCTGATGGTGTGTGGCGGACGGTACCCTGAGTACCTCTATCGGTTCTCCCTTCTATTCCAGTCTCGTATTGTTTGTGGAAAGAAGGATTGTCGGTATGCTTCTGTGTGGGCTCTAATCTCTCTGATTTTATCCTCATGGTCTCTTCGCGAGATATACGTAGGAGGGAGCAATATACTGCCTGACTCTTCGATGAAGGTATGTTCTCGAAATTTTAACAAAAGCCCGTACTGAGCTACTGAGCGTCTCTCCTGCAGAGTCTTCCACTGGAGTTTATCTATCAGCTCCGTAACGCTTTCGTGATTACTAAATGATCCTGTAACAAAGTGCGTTGCTCTCTGTTGGATCTTCTCTATCTCTTCTATCAACCCTATCTGGTACGGATCCCACACTGCTGAGCAGTATTCAAGCAGTGGGCGAACAAACGTACTGTAACCTACTTCCTTTGTTTTCGGATTGCATTTCCTTAGGATTCTTCCAATGAATCTCAGTCTGGCATCTGCTTTACTGATGATCAACTTTATATGATCATTCCATTTTAAATCACTCCTAATGCATACTCCCAGATAATTTATGGAATTAACTGCTTCCAGTTGCTGACCTGCTATTTTGCAGCTAAATGATAAGGGATCTATCTTTATATATATTCGCAGCACATTACACTTTTCTGCATTGAGATTGAATTGCCATTCCCTGCACCATGCGTCAATTCGCTTCAGATCCTCCTGCATTTCAGTACCATTTTCCATTGTTACAACCTCTCGATACACCACAGCATCATCTGCAAAAAACCTGAGTGAACTTCCGATGTCATCCACAAGATCATTTATGTATATTGTGAATAGCAACGGTCCTATGACACTCCCCTGCGGTACACCTGAAATCACTCTTACTTCGGAAGACTTCTCTCCATTGAGAATGACATGCTGCGTTCTGTTATCTAGGAACTCTTCAATCCAATCACACAGTTGGTCTGACAGTCCATTTGCTCTTACTTTGTTCATGGAACGACTGTGGGGAACTGTATCATACGTCTTGCGGAAGTCGAGAAACACGGCATCTACCTGGGAACCCGTGTCTATGGCCCTCTGAGTCTCGTGGACGAATAGGGCGAGCTGGGTTTCACACGACCGTCTTTTTCGAAACCCATGCTGATTCCTACAGAAAAGTCATTATACTCAAACATAATACGTGTTCCAAAATTCTACAACTGATCGACGTTAGATACATAGGTCTATAGTTCTGCACATCTGTTCGACGTCCCTTCTTGAAAACGGGGATGACCTGTGCCCTTTTCCAATCCTTTGGAATGCTACGCTCTTCTAGAGACCTACGGTACACCGCTGCAAGAAGGGGGGCAAGTTCCTTCGCGTACTCTGTGTAAAATCGAACTGGTATCGTCCAGCGGCCTTTCCTCTTTTGCGCGATTTTAATTGTTTCTCTATCCCTCTGTCGTCTATTTCGATATCTACCATTTTGTCATCTGTGCGACAATCTAGAGAAGGGACTACAGTGCAGTCTTTCTCTGTGAAACAGCTTTGGAAAAAGACGTTTAGTATTTCGGCCTTTATTCTGTCATCCTCTTTTTCAGAACCATTTTGGTCACAGAGTGTCTGGACATTTTGTTTTGATCCACCTACCGCTTTGACATAAGACCAAAATTTCTTAGGATTTTCTGCCAAGTCAGTACATAGAACTTTACTTTCGAATTCACTGAACGCCTTTCGCATAGCCCTCCTCACACTACATTTCACTTCGCGTAATTTTTGTTTGTCTGCAAGGCTTTGGCTATGTTTATGTTTGCTGTGAAGTTCCCTTTGCTTCCGCAGCAGTTTTCTAACTTGGTTGTCATACCGTGGTGGCTCTTTTCCATCTCTTACGATCTTGCTTGGCAGATACTCATCTAACGCGTATTGTACGATGGTTTTGAACTTTGTCCACTGATCCTCAACACTATCTGTACTTTAGACAAAACTTTTGTGTTGAGCCGTCAGGTACTCTGTAATCTGCTTTTTGTCACTTTTGCTAAACAGAAAAATCTTCCTACCTTTTTTTAATATTTCTATTTATGGCTGAAATCGTCGACTCAGTAACCACTTTATGATCGCTGATTCCCTGTTCTGCGTTAACTGTTTCAAATAGTTCGGGGCTGTTTGTCACCAGAAAGTCTAATATGTTATCGCCACAAGTCGGTTCTCTGTTTAACTGCTCAAGGTAGTTTTCAGATAAAGCACTTTAAAAAATGTCACTGGATTCTTTGTCCCTGCCACCCGTTATGAACGTTTGAGTCTCCCAGTCTATATCCGGCAAATTAAAATCTCCACCCAAAACTATAACATGGTGGGGAAATCTGCTCCAAATATTTTCCAAATTATCCTTCAGGTGTTCGGCCACAACAGCTGCTGAGCCAGAGGGCCTATAGAGACATCCAGTTACCATGTCTGAGCCTGCTTTAACAGTGACCTTCAACCAAAGTATTTCACATTTGGGATCTCCGTCAATTTCCTTCGATACTTTGCACTTCTTATCGCTGTAAACACGCCTCCCCCTTCACTGTCCAACCTGTCGCTGTGGTATACATTCCAATCTGATTTTAGGATTTCATTACTGTTTACTTCTGGTTTCAACCAACTTTCTGTCCCTAGTACTATATGGGCATTGTGACCGTTTATTAATGAGAGCAGTTCTGGGACCTTTCTATAGATGCTCCTGCAGTTTACTATTAGCACATTAATATTGTTATTCCCTGTTGCATTTTGCCTACTCCTACCTTGCCGCGTCTCAGGAGGCATCTTGTCGGGCCTAGGGAGGGAATTCTCTTACCTAAAAAACCCCCATGTGCACTCCACACATACTCTGCTACCCTTGTAGCCACTTCCGGCATGTAGTGCGCGCCTGACCTATTCAGGGGGACCCTACATTTCTCCACCCGATAGCGGAGGTCGAGAAATGTGCACCCCAGATCTCCGCAGAATCGTCTGAGCTTCTGGTTTAAGCCTTCCACTCGGCTCCAAACCAGAGGACCGCGATTGGTTCTGGGAATGATACTACAAATAGTTAGCTCTGATTCCACCCCGCGAATGAGGCTTTCTGCCTTCACCAATACCGCCAACCGCCTGTACGAACTGAGGATGACCTCTGAACCCAGACAGCAGGAGTCATTGGTGCCGACACGAGCAACAATTTGCAGTCGGGTGCACCCAGTGCTCTCTATCGCCAGCGGCAGGGCCTCCTCCACATCTCGGATGAGACCCCCCGGCAAGCAGACAGAGTGAACACTGGCCTTCTTCCCCGACGTTTCCGCTATTTCCCTAAGGGAAATACTGTGTTTATTGAAAAAAATCAACAATTCCTGCTTAAAAAAATATGCATAACTTCTGCAAGTACTTTCCTGAAAAATACTGTCACCAGAAAAACAAATCTACGTAGCAAATAGTGTACTGTCATCAGATACATTTGCTGCACCACCATGAAAATAGAATTCTGTTGACATAATGAATATTTACTTTTGCTTCCAAAGTGTCATTTACAAAGTGCACTTGTTCACAAATTGCAGATTGAATTGTTCACTAAATAAGAGTATAAACATGTTTGACTGAAATTGTTGCCACATCCAGGTGGTGCCATTGTCCTGTTATGAACCCACAGTACTACAGATTATATAAAAAATTGTTTTTGTGAATTTTACAAATTATGACAATACAATTTTCCTGGTGTAGAATATGGATGGAGATGGAACAATAAAATCAAAAGAAGTACAGCATGCTGAGAAGATTTATGCCACACTTCGTGAATGCAGGGAACAATCGGGGGTGAAGAAAAATAAAGGTAAGGAAACTGAAGTAAAAAATGCTCTTTGTAGTTTAAACTTCAGTGACCTGTTTTTTTACACAATATGTATTTTGTTTTCAGGAATTAAAATGCAGGGTTACCTCAACAAGAAGAGTGAGAAAAACAAGAAATGGAAGTCAATGTATTTTGTGTTATTGGTTGATGGAACTGATACTCATTTATATTTTTATGATAATCCAAAGGTGAGTGAATTCACGTAAATTACAAGGAAACAGAACAGTTGAACAGTACTCGACACTGGGTGTGAGTAACCTTCTCCTCATTTCCAGCCTTTCTTAACCATTCATTCTCTCTGCCAAAAGGAATAACATACATATTCCTAAAACTTGGAATAGATTTATTTTTTTTATTTATTTTTTTTTTTTTTTTTTTTTTTTGACGGAAGTCAGATGTTTCTTTGTAAGATTGACTGTTTTTTAAATTGAATTTATTCATCAAATTGTTATCACTTTATATTATGTGTATGTAATCACTATGCCTGAGTGCATATTTATCTGAAGGGCACATTCTACATTTATTTTACTCTGCACACAGTGTGTAAATGAGAGAAATCGAATCTGTGGTACAGTACAGTGTGTAAATGAGAGAAATTGAATCTGTGCTACAGTACAGTGTGTAAATGAGATAAATTGAATCTGTGGTACAATACAGTGTGTAAATGAGAGAAATCGAATCTGTGGCACAGTATCAGTAAGCCAGCTGCTTTATGGTGTCCATTCTCCATTTCATACATCGTGCTAGGAAGGCACTGAAACTTTGCTGCTGCTACTTCTAGAACTACAAGTACAATGAAACTCTGGACCAAACTCACTCTTTTGTTGCCTGTACAACCATAAAAAAGGAAAATAATCGTGATTGACACAGTAGTCGGGCACTCAGTTTGTAAAAAATTTCATTTTTCAAATGTACGGAATAACTACAAAAGAATTGTATTTTACTCACCTGTATTTCACAAAGTAATTGTGTAAAATAGTAAATGCTAAATGACTATAAAGAGAAATAGACCAAGATTTAATTTTGTCCTACTTTCTCCATACAGCAGGGGAAGTGACTCAGTGATTAAGACACTAGTGTTGCATTCAACAGGACTTGGGCCCAGTTCCTTGACTGGCCATTCAGTTTTAAAATTTTTAGGTTCCCTAAATGCTTAGGCAAATGTGTGGATTGTTCAAATGAAATATTCTCAGCTGACTTGCTTGCACAATCTGAGCTTGCACTCAGCCAGCAACGACTTCGCATTAAAGCCTTTCCTTTTACACATGATTGTGTAGTACCCGAGTTTAATCCTCTCTCTCTCTCTCTCTCTCTCTCTCTCTCTCTCTCTCTCTCTGAGGCGCCCCCTGCGGATGACACAGCACTGCCACAAGCATGGCCTTTTGAAAATACATGCGTGCCATTGCATTTCTCCTCTCTTAGGGTGATCACAGATTTTTTAGACGCCCATGCTGTCCTCGTTTGCTGGGCTCTGACTAAGGTGGCATGCTGCAATGGGAGCATACAGTCTGAAGTGCTTTGGGAGCAGACACATTCTGTTTCCTCCTTCCTGTGTTAAACCATACAGCAACACCAGCAGCGCCGTAACTGTTTCCATGTCAAACTCGGGCATTGACTCTGGTGACCGTGCTAGCTGTGCTGATGATACTGATATCAGTAGTTGCTAAGGAACAGGTGCTGGAATCCCTGGCAATGGTGTCGGAAGCAATAGACAAACTGTTGGTTCAGCCACCAAGGACGGATGCCCTCACCCGCACGGGAATGGAGAAGCAGCAGCAGCAGGTGACATGGTGTCGAATGCAGACTGGCTCAGCTGAGGCAATGCTGTGACATCAGGGGGCACCTGGCCATCCACATGAAGGCAAAGCTGAATCGTGGTGACTCGAGCAGAGGTTTCCTCTGTGAAAATGTCGCAGAAACACCACCCCCAGCATCCGGTGATGACAACTGGAATCCATTTAGGATGACATCTGAAACCGTGCACCCAGACAGCCACACCTAGCCATAACAGGTGTGGCGGATGCACTTGTTGATGTCCAGGTGGAGGACACCAGAGGTGTAGCAGTGGCCTCGACTTGTGTCGGTGGAGTAGCTCCTCTGGGCTCTTCTCGCCAAATGGTGTGAAACAGTATGAGCAGAGAAACCGATCCAAGACAGCATCAGATGAAGAGTTGTTAACATACTTTTTCATCTGACTTTTGAGGGTTCACACTATGTGTTTCGCCTCCCTGTGAGATTGTGGATGGAATGGTAGGACTAGCATGTGACAGATCCCATGGGAATCACAAAATGCCACAAACTGCTGCAATGAAAATTGGGGACCATTACCGGACAGTAACATTGTAAACAAGCATTCAAATGAAAAACTTGGATGAGGCTGTGACTGTAGCAGTTATGGATGTGAAAACACAATGAACGACATACAGAAAACAAGAATATGTGTCAACGATCCATAGACAATAAGCATTGAGAAAGGGGCCAGTGAAATCCACATGTATACGATCTTATGCAAGCAACTGCATCGGCCAAGGAATCAACGAAGCATGTATTGTGGACAGGGGGCAACCAGGTGAATGTCACCATCCAAGATGGGCTAAAACATGTGTCGAGAGGCCAACACATTT
Source organism: Schistocerca serialis cubense (assembly GCF_023864345.2). NCBI lineage: Eukaryota > Metazoa > Arthropoda > Insecta > Orthoptera > Acrididae > Schistocerca > Schistocerca serialis. The sequence goes on from NC_064644.1 coordinate 125,298,138, forward strand.
TGTGCACAGTACATCCCAATTACCTGCATCTAATAAAGAGAGAACCTCCGAACAAAGCAGTGAAAGGATCACTACCCAAGGGACCATGTGATCCATATCTAAAAGCAGAACACCAACCACAACAGATAATCGATATTAAAAGATGTAATAATTATGGAGGGGTTCATACACATGAGAAGGTGATGAATCTGACCAACCATGTTGTACAAATATTTTGACCTTCTGTAAAACAGGATCCGAAGCCACAGCATCCGCAGTCCGTGTGCTAGTCACAGGAAAACCATCAAGCATCTGCTGTGCGGCGGCGTCAATGTGGAAACAAAGCAATTCCTTTTGATCAAATCCTGGGTCCAAACTGGCTGGCAGGCGGGACAAAGCCTTGGCATTTGCATGTTGACTCATAGAGCAGAAATGAATTTCGTAGTCGTAATGAGAAAGGAAAAGAGCCCAACGTGTAATGTGATATGCCTCTTTGTCTGGTAATGACCCAGAAAGACTAAATAAGGAAAACAATGGTTTGCAATCAGTAACCAAGTGGAATTTGGTACCATGGGATGGGGAAAACCTGGAATTCCTTCACAGCATACACAATGGCCAAAGCTTCCTTTTCTATCTGAATGTACCTAGTTTTGGTAGGAGTAAGCATTTTTGGGTCATAAGCAATAGGCCGCTCAGAGCCATCGGGATATCTATGAGCCCATATCGCCCCCAACCCATATTGGGAAGCATCTGTTACAAGAACCAAATAGAGACCTGGTTGGTACGTCACTAAGCAGGGCACAGACTGCATCATGGTCTTAAGGGTGGAAAACGCAGCTTCACAAGCTGGCGACCAGTGAAACTGAGTACTTTTGGTTGGCTGTTTTTGGGGAAGGAGACCAGACAGCGAGGTCATCGGTCTCATCAGATTAGGGAAGGATGGGGAAGGAAGTCGGCCGTGCCCTTTGAAAGGAACCATCCCGGCATTTGCCTGGAGCGATTTAGGGAAATCACGGAAAACCTAAATCAGGATGGCCGGACGCGGGATTGAACCGTCGTCCTCCCGAATGCGAGTCCAGTGTCTAACCACTGCACCACCTCGCTCGGTCTGAGTAATTTTGAGCAACAGCCCTCGTAGTGGCTTTGCAATTGTCGCTGCCCCAGGAAAACATTTATGATAGGCAACTTTGCAAAAAACTTGAATTTCTTTGTCTGACATAGTGCATGGAAGCGACACAACAGCAGAAACATGTTGATGCAGGGGTTTGAGACCCTTGTGAGAAACTTCAAACCAGAGATAAATGATAGAAGATTGGAAAAATTGACATTTTTGCAAATTGCACATCAATCTGGCTGCTTGGAGGACAGAAGAGAGTACAGATATTTATATATATTCTTCAGTGGAGGCAATGGAAACTACAGTGTCATCAAAATAGTTTGTACAACCCAGCACAGACACTATTAAGTTGCTCCAAAAAATGTTGAAAAATAGCAGGAGCATTTGCAACTCCTAAAGGCAACCCCAAGTATTGGTACAGTCCAAAAAGAGTATTGACAGCTAACATATGTTGTGACTGTATCTAAAGGGAGTTGGAAATAGGCATGTGACAAGTCAGTTTTTTAAGAACCTGATAACTTTGCAAAAAGTATTGGGTGTGTATCCACTATAGATTTTTTGTTCACAGAAACTTTAAAATCTCTGCAGAGGTATAACCAGCTCAGTAGTTTCTTTACCATAACTGAGAGGGTAGATCATTCATTTGATGCAAAATGCAGAACGACATTGTGTTCCATGATGGAATCTTATTCATCTCTTTGACTTGTTTCCTGAGTGCCACTGTAATCAAACGGATCTGAAAAAAATTAGGCCGAGCAGAAGGTTTCATGATAATGACGCTTGAAAATTGCTGGGACACCCCAACTGAGGAGACAACAAAGAGGAAAACTGAGTATGTAATGCATATAGCTATGTTTATGATACTTGTTCAAACACAAAATTCAGTTCATCTGAAATGATAAAAATCAAACAACTTAAAAAAGCATCTAACCCAAAAAGATTCTCTTTACGTGCATTACAAGGAAAGTAAGTGACCAGACTACTGACTAGTAGCTCACTGGGACAGAGAGTTGGTTGAGAATAGGAAAACTCTGATATTGTTATTTACTAACTTTCACGATACACGGAGAAGCGAAGGTGAGCTCAAGTCCATATAAGTTCGTTAGTTTAACTAGATTACCTCAGCTCCCATATCCACTTGCATGCACAGAACTTTATGAAAAACCTAACATCAATGAAAAGCTTATTTGGTGCAACAGAAATAGCCGATACAATTTTTATATCCGTATCTGCATCAGGATTGTTGTGCTGAATTGTTGCAACATGTGACCTTTTTTGTTGCAGTCACGACAGATAGCCCAGCATTTTGGACAGACTGGGTGCTCATTGTTAATGAAATAATAAGGCAGGTTGGGAGTGTGGAATATGTATGTTGCTGTTTACTGGCCTGTTTACTTTTTTGGCACGGCTGCTCCTGGGAGTGACGCTTGCTGCTTCGACGCTGTGATCGTGTGTCGACTGCTGTAGCCATGTCTTCCCCCTCCAAACTATCTGAAGTTTGGTGTGAAGGAGAATGTTGGATTGCGAATACCTCACAACTTGGCTCAATTTGGTTACCCATAGTTTGCGACACGCCCCGAACGACTACGCAATAGCTAAAACCTCGGAGTGGGATGGGTTTTCACACTGGAGGGCACACTCCCACACCTCATGACCTAGCACTAAACAAATGATAGCATCTCTCATCATCTGATCAGCAAACGGTCCTTTATGCACAATGGACACACAATGATGACGATAACGTAACTCATGGGGTTCAGCCACCCATGCTTGATAAATTGGTGTGGTTGCTTCCTACATTGGTAAAACTCAGTGTGGGCTGCAATAACATGTGTGCGCTGGCAGTAGTATTTTGAAAGAAGTTCACACATTTGGTCAGATGTTTAAGAAAATAGATCCTGCAAAGGGGTGAGTTGCCATATGACTTGAAACATTCTTGTCGATATCCATGAAAGGAACAGGACATGACATAAAATAGCATCAGTAATCCCAAAAACTTGGAAGTGTTGTCACAGACACTTCTTGTATGTGTCCCACCCCTCAACAGCCTTCTCATATGTAGAAAAGGGAGGCAGATAAACCATGGGGTCTGCAGAGTACAAAATAGCAGGTGACACAGATGGAGGAGGATCCCAGCTACACAAAACAGAAGCCAATGATTGAAGTGCCTGAGTTTGTTGACCAGCACCTGTGATTGAAGATGCAACACAGTGGTGAATGGTTCTTGCTGTTCAACTAACCAATTTAAATGTCCTCCATAACACCATCACCCATCGGGAGAGTAAACTAAACGGAGGACCAACACAGAATAGAAATCTGTGTGAAGAACAAGACCACACTCATCGCCAATAGCGTTGTAATTAGGTATAAGTACATCACAACCAATAGACTGAACACAACTTATTCCATGGAAGCATTAACAACTTGAACACAGTATATAAGTAACATTCAGCAGCAGCAGAAAGCAATTTGTACACGGAGCTGTAGCAACATACATAGAGTACTGAGGCCAAACATCTCTATCTCTCTCTCTCTCTCTCTCTCTCTCTCCCCCCCCCCCCCCTCCCCCCTCTCTCCGCCCTTCCCTCTCTCTCCTCCTCCTCTTCGCTCCCCTTCCCCATCGCTCCCTTCCTCCCCTTCTCTCTCCTCCCTACCCATCTCTCCCCTTCCTCCCCTTCTCTCTCCTCCCTACCCATCTCTCCCCTCCCTCCCCCCTCTCTACCCCTCCCCCTCTCTACCCCTCCCCCTCTCTCACCTCCCCCTTCTCTCAACCCTCCCCCCTCTCTCAACCCTCCCCCCTCTCTCAACCCTCCCCCCTCTCTCCTCCCTCCCACCTCTCATCTCCCTACCCCTCTCATCTTCCTCCCCCTCTCATCTCCCTCCTCCTCTCATCTTCCTCCCCCTCTCCTCCCTCCCCCTCTCATCTCCCTCCTCCTCTCATCTTCCTCCCCCTCTCCTCCCTCCTCCTCTCATCTTCCTCCCCCTCTCCTCCCTCTCCCTATCTCCTCCTTCCCCCCTCTCCCCTGCTCCCCCTCTTTCCCCCTCCGCACTCTCTCCCCATCCGCACTCTCTCCCCATCCGCACTCTCTCCCCATCCGCACTCTCTCCCCATCCGCACTCTCTCCCCCTCCGCACTCTCTCCCCCTCCGCACTCTCTCCCCTCCGCACTCTCTCCCCCTCCGCACTCTCTCCCCCTCCGCACTCTCTCCCCCTCCGCACTCTCTCCCCCTCCGCACTCTCTCCCCCTCCGCACTCTCTCCCCCTCCGCACTCTCTCCCCCTCCGCACTCTCTCCCCCTCCGCACTCTCTCCCCCTCCGCACTCTCTCCCCTCCGCACTCTCTCCCCCTCCGCACTCTCTCCCCCTCCGCACTCTCTCCCCCTCCGCACTCTCTCCCCCTCCGCACTCTCTCCCCCTCCGCACTCTCTCCCCCTCCGCACTCTCTCCCCCTCCGCACTCTCTCCCCTCCGCACTCTCTCCCCCTCCGCACTCTCTCCCCCTCCGCACTCTCTCCCCCTCCGCACTCTCTCCCCCCCTCCGCACTCTCTCCCCCTCCGCACTCTCCTCCCCCTCCGCACTCTCTCCCCCTCCGCACTCTCTCCACCTCCCCCTTCCCCTCTCCTCCCTCCCCATCTCTCTGCCCCATCCCCCCTCTCTCTCCACCCTTCCCTCTCTCTCCTCCCACCCCTCTCTCCACCCTTCCCTCTCTCTCCTCCCTCCCCACTCTCCACCCAACCCTCTCTCTCCTCCCTCCCCCTCTCACCACCCTTCCCTCTCTCTCCTCCCCCTCTCTCCACCCTTCCCTCTCTCTCCTCCCTCCTCTTCGCTCCCCCCTTCCCCACCTCCTCCCCCTCTCTCCCTCCCTCCTACCCAACCACCCCCCTCCCCCCTCCCCCCTCTCTACCCTCCCCCCTCTACCCCTCCCCTACTCTCACCACCCCCTACTCTCACCTCCCCCTACTCACACCTCCCCCTACTCTCACCACCCCACTCACACCACCCCTACTCTCACCTCCCCCTACCTCACCCTCCCCCTACTCTCACCTCCCCCTACTCTCACCTCCCCCTACTCACACCTCCCCTACTCTCACCCCCCCTACTCTCACCTCCCCCTACTCTCACCCTCCCCCTACTCACACCTCCCCCTACACTCACCTCCCCCAACTCTCACCTCCCCCTCACTCACCTCCCCCCTCTCTCAACCACCCCCCTCTCACACCCTCCCCCCTCTCAACCCTCCCCCCTCTCTCAACCCACCCCCCTCTCTCAACCCTCCCCCCTCTCTCAACCCCCCCCCCCCTCACACCCCCCACCCCCCTCTCTCAACCCTCCCCCCCTCTCAACCCCTCCCCCCACTCACAACCCACCCCCCTCTCACCACCCTCCCCCTCTCTCACCCCCTCCCCCACTCAACCACCCCCCCTCTCTCAACCCTCCCCCCTCTCACACCCTCCCCCCTCTCTCAACCCTCCCCCTCACTCAACCCTCCCCCCCTCTCTCAACCCACCCCCCTCTCTCACCCTCCCCCTCTCTCAACCCTCCCCCCTCTCTCAACCCTCCCCCCCTCTCAACCCTCCCCCCTCTCTCAACCCTCCCCCCTCTCTCAACCCTCCCCCTCTCTCAACCCTCCCCCCTCTCTCAACCCTCCCCCCTCTCTCAACCCTCCCCCCTCTCTCAACCCTCCCCCTCTCTCAACCCACCCACCTCTCTCAACCCTCACCCCTCTCTCAACCCTCACCCCTCTCTCAACCCTCACCCCTCTCATCTTCCTCCCCCTCTCATCTTCCTCCCCCTCTCCTCCCCCTCTCCTCCCTCCCCTATCTCCTCCCTCTCCCTGCTCCCCTCTTTCCCCCCTCTCTCCACCTCCCCCTCTCTCCACCTCCCCCTCTCTCCACCTCCCCTCTCTCCACCTCCCCCTCTCTCCACCTCCCCCTCTCTCCCCCTCCCCTTCCCCCTCTCCTCCCTCCCTCCCCTCCCTCCCTCCCTCCCCCTCTCTCCCTCCCTCCCTCCCTCCCCCTCTCTCCCTCCCTCCCTCCCTCCCCCTCTCTCCCTCCCTCCCTCCCTCCCTCCCTCCCCTCTCTCCCTCCCTCCCTCCCTCCCCCTCTCTCCCTCCCTCCCTCCCTCCCCCCTCTCCTCCCTCCCTCCCTCCCCCCTCGCTCCCTCTCTTCCTCCTCCCCCTCTCCCCCTCTCTTCCTCCCTCCCCCTCTCTCCCTCTCTTCCTCCTCCCCCTCTCTCCCTCCCCTCTCTCCCTCCCCCTCCCCCTCTCTCCCTCCCCCTCCCCTTCTCTCCTCCCCTCCCCCTCTCTCCCTCCCCTCTCTCCTTCCCCTCTCTCCTTCCCCTCTCCCCCTCCCCCTCTCTCCCTCCCTGCCCCTCTCTCCCTCCCCCTCTCCCCCTGCCCTCTCTCCCTCCCCCTCTCCCCCTGCCCCTCTCTCCCTCCCCCTCTCCCCCTGCCCCTCTCTCCCTCCCCCTCTCTCCCCTCCCCCTCTCTCCTCCCCCTCTCCCACTCCCTAACCCCTCACTCCCTAACCACTCTCCACTCCCTAACCCCTCTCCACTCCCTAACCCCTCACTCCCTAACCCCTCTCCCACTCCCTAACCCCTCACTCCCTAACCCCTCTCCCACTCCCTAACCCCTCACTCCCTAACCCCTCTCCCACTCCCTAACACCCTCTCCCACTCCCTAACCCCTCTCCCACTCCCTAACCCCTCTCCCACTCCCTAACCCCTCTCCCACTCCCTAACCCCTCTCCCACTCCCTAACCCCTCTCCCACTCCCTAACCCCTCTCCCACTCCCTAACCCCTCTCCCACTCCCTAACCCCTCTCCCACTCCCTAACCCCTCTCCCACTCCCTAACCCCTCTCCCACTCCCTAACCCCCTCACTCCCTAACCCCTCTTTCCCTCACCGCCTCTCTCTCTCTCTCTCCACCCCCTCCACCCCCTCCACCCTCTCCCCCCTCCCTCCCTCCAACCCCTTCTCAAACACATACACACGTCTGAGGCACTCTCTGCAGATGACAGCACTGCTGCATGTGTGGCCTTTTGAAAGTACACACACGCATCACACCAGAATGATTTCTCGATTAATCACAATTTATTGCGGAATTCCATGTTCCTGATTCTCCCGGTAGCTCAGTTTTTTTTTTGTTTTGAATGAAACTCAATCTGTTTGTTGTCTCTCTCTCTACCATTATAGAAGTCTATGGTGACCTGGTAATTTTTTTTAGAACTGTTTTCAGGTTTTGTGCTGTATGGAGCTTATTGTCTCCAAAATACAGAATGTTTTCCCTCACACTCTAACTGTTTTACAAATTTAGGTTGCTCTGTGATTTAGCAACATTAAAATACCTTCTCAAATGAGAGTTTCAAACTTTATATGTTCCTTGTGTATATGAGGATGACAAGAAATGGTCAATTTAAATTTAAATTTGGTCCCACCTGTAAATCGTCAGCACAAAAATATTACGTTTGTTGTTTTATTTAAACATCTAGTCCCATTATTTCTTGTTGCAATGATAAACACTGTTTGCAAATGCACTGGAAACCAAACAACACTTACGTTGTTATTGACAACATATCATGCTGTCCATATAAGTATTGAATGGCTCTCTTCCCAGTCCTTACTCATCTGTATCTATTACATTATCCCCTTAACCATCTGAGGAACTAATAAGAATGGAAATTAAAGTAAAGGATTATCAAAAACAGTTGTATTGAGGAAATAGTAATTGATAAAGTATGGAGAAGGACTAGAACCATTTACAGGATTCGTTATCTTGGAGCAAGGCAACTCATAACAGCATAATCAAACAATGGTAAATCCAGAATGGAATAATGTAAATATTATAAAAAAATATATTGCTACTCAACGTATAGTGGAGATGTTGAGTCGTAAATAGGCACAACAAAAAGATCTTCAAAAAATTCAGCTTTCAGCCAGAAAGACCTCCTTTTGAATTCAACAACATACACATGTACACTCACAGTAACACAACTCACATACGCATGACCACTGTTCCAGGCTGACGAGGCAAGACAGTGGTGGTGTGTGTGAGTTGCATTCACACGAGTGTGCATGTGTATGTTGTCGAATTCAGAAGGCCTTTTTGCCTGAAAGCTAACTTGTTTGGCAGTCTTTTTGTTGTGCCCATCTGCGACTCGACATATGTGCTATATGGTGGAGCAGCAATCTATCCTTTTCATAATATTGACATAACAGCACAAAGTGGTTATGTAATTATTAAATCAGAATAATTTTCTTCATCAATGGTGAGCCATATCAGGCTCTCGTGTGCTATATGAACTTTGTGTCCATCAACAATCTGCTATATGTAAGTTGTAATTACGCTCTCTTGGTTAAATAGATTGCATTATCAGAATTAGATGCAGATTACTTGTAGAGGTCCTATGGTTGCAAAAACAAAAGGTGGCTGGTCACCGTTTCCCTTCACACCTCCAAGTGTTTTACACATTTTTTGCCAGTTAGAATACAATATGAATTGTGAAGTACTGCAGATGTTTATTTTTGCCATTATAACAATTTTTGTTGTTGCTGTTTTAGTCCTTCCATGCATTAAATCTTATTATTTTGTTTTTACAGCGTACAAAACCAAAGGGTCTTATTGATCTCAGCTGTGCCTACCTGTATCAGGTCCATGATAGTGTTTTTGATCGACCACATTGCTTCCAGCTTGTTGAACGTGCACTGCCATGTTTGGCTACAATCACCTATTTGTGTTCTAATTCTGCTGACACCACACAGGTAATGTTAATAAATTTACTTAAATTATTCAAAAGTAAATACAGCTTTATTGTATGAGATCCAGAAATCATTATTAATTTCACCATTGAATTGTAGGAGATATTGCATTTCCTTTCCTGCTGAAGTAAATACAATTTTACTGTCATAGTTGATAACGTAGTTCAGAACAGTATCATAATAGCTGTCAATTTTGATTATTACCTATATGTAGATATAATAACTGAGTTGGTCTTTTGTTATTGATAAAGTGATAAACATTGATAAAGTACACTTTTTATTGTGCACATAGCAAGTAGATGAGAAAGTGTGCTGATTCCCTAGTTCGCTCTTCGTGCCACTAGACATCAGTTGCTCTGCTTGCAACCGATGGAATTACATGTTCCCATTGTATAAATGCAGCACAAAACTCATACATTCATGAAATTTGTGTAATGAAAAGAAAGGTATGTGAATTTTAACTAACTTACCTCAGTGGAGATTAGTTGTCAACTAGTTTGGTTAGTTTCCGGGGAGTTTTTGAAGTTTTTAAAGATGTCATCTCCTTCCAAATTTGATTAATGCCAGTGAAAAATCGTCATTTCATGTGGTAATGAACCAGCTTAGGAACAATTTGAGTCACATGATCTTTGCAGTGTCCAACACTAAATATTTCAAAGCTAATGTGATCCAAACTATTTAGACATTCATAAAAACATGTTGTCCCATAAACCGTTGCCACGTAGTTTTACCACTATAACATTTTCTCCTTGCATAAGAACATTGATTATGTGTTTTGATGGAGGATATGTGAGCAGTGTCTTTCCTATATTAGAGCCATCATCTCTAATAGATGTAAGCAAAGAGAGTGGCATGTGAGATGAATTCCCACTTAAAAGGCACAAACACCTAGGGTGTGTTTGGTGACTCTTCTTGCTTGATGCACCTTATAAACTAGCTGATGACAAACTAAAACATTCTGGTGCTAAATTGCTTTCAAGAATCTCCATCATATGTTGAGGATCAGATTGAGCATTCGTGAAGTTATATAGAATGCACAGTGTTTCCTTAAGTATGCTTTCCAGTTAAAAAATTCTGTCTCTGTTCATTTGCTGCAATTGTGTAGGTAACATCCGCATTTAGCTTACATGTACTGTCAGCAAAAATTCACATTTATGTTCACAGTTTCCACCAAAAGATAATGAATGATAATTGATGGATGGTCATTGCAACTCAGAGACCTTATTATACTGAAATAATGTTCAAGTAGATCCTGATCAAATTTTGCTTTCAGGACATAGATGAAACCTCTTGCTAAGTATTCAGATATTCCTAAGGTACTGTCAATGGTTATTCTTAGAGATTGTCCAGTTCTTTCAGAAGCAAAGCTGAAACTTTTACCAGCAAGAATACGTCCCCATTTCATTGACTTTTTGCAAGCCTCTCGAGTTTTTGTACAAAGCAGCATTAGGAAAAGAAGATTTAATTATTTCCTGGAGAATTTTATGCCATTGTCTACTGAGTTACTAAACAACTGTAGCAGAGCTTCTCACGTTCATTTGTTAGAATGATGTCAGATCCAAGTGAGTGCAAGTTACCTTGTGACAAATTATCAATCCAGAGAATTCTAGGCAATTAGCTTCTTGGTAAATTCTGTGATAAAAATTGTAGTTGATGATCGCAATCTTTAAAAAGTATCACAAAAATTATTTCTTAAGCACTTTATTCCATGAATATCATCTGAAAATGCCCATATTATTCTGGTTTCATTAACTGAATTTGGTGTAGAGCAGGTGTAGTTATGCCACATGTTCCTATATGTTTACAGACCTTTTCATTCAGTTGACTGTCATCAGAACTGAATGCAGTAATTTTTCTTCTGGCTTGCTATACCTGGATAATTACTTGAATCGATATCTGCAAGAGGACATCGCTAGGAGTTGCATTGCAACTTGCATACACAGCAACAGGTTGAATCCAGCTACGCAGCTGAGGAAAAACCATAAATACCAGAGCATAATTCGTAAGTTTATTTTTATAATCATCTGGAATATATTCCCTTAAATTGACTAAACCATCAACTTTCAGCAGTTTTATTAAAATACATTTCTTCTCAAGCTTCAGTTCATCAAAAATCATCACACCTATGCATTTGTTTTCATATTGTTCTTCCAAAAGTAATTCTGAATTGTTTCCACAGCATGTGTATTAATTCCAGATGAACATTTAAGAACCTTTACTAGATATTGGAGATGTATTTTGGAAGAAAGTGACAAGAATCCATGCTTCAAACAATGTCTCTATCTGTTGGACTACATAATTTGTAAGGACACACTGTCCAAAAGGAACTTATCATCATACCACATTCTCTTATTATTTTTCAGTTGACATTTCTTTAATATAGTGTCAGCTATAATTTGCTGTTTCTTATTGAGTTTACAATGATCTAGTTGATTCGATTGAGTCATCTTAACTTTTTACTTCTGAGAGCATCTTTCACAATAGATTGATTGTGGCACTTACTGTTCTTAATTTATGATCTAATCGTACAACTTCCATATTATTATACTTCTATGTTTTTTAGTGAAATTCCTGCCACAGCTGATACCTATTTATTCCATACATTTTTCTTGACAGATTTTCTTTTGTATAAGAGTTGCTCCTGATTGTAGGGACCACCTTTATCTTGGGATTTCAAGTTATTCACCTTTGATGTTAAGTCTGCTTTCATAATGAGTTTATCATCAAAATGTGAATCACACACAAAACAGTCATGAGTCAGATGTCTGTCACAGGGCACAGAGATTAGCATGGTGCTGAAACAAAGCTGTTGCATACTCAGATTGTGGAGACATTTTGCCTGGATTGAAGAGTCATTGTACACATTGGTACACAGTGATAGCAAGTGTAACAGTATGGTGAATACCACATGAAGTGATCCATCCCACCTACCAATAAGGCACCATTCAGGCTGTGGCAGTATTCTTGTGTGGATGAAATCTCCATGGGATGAAATGGGTTTCCTGACATGTGAGCCATCATCTCTCACTGGCGAAGGTAGTTCTTCGTCCAGTTATGTGCAGCCATTTGTAATCTTATAGTACTCCACAGGTGGCCTGTGGCAAATGGGGTCAGCCTTACCAGCCTGCAAATTATACCTCGCTTTGCACTGTTCTGAAGTTCTCAGTGGAGGTGCCATCTGCAGACTCCTTGTGGTTTCTTCATCTGATGTCGCAATAGCATCAGGTAGGGGGGAAACATTCTTCATCCTCTTTAACCAACCCATAGGAGTGGCATTGATGGACCTTATGGTGCCGTTTGTGAGGTAAAGGGGGGGGGGGGGGGGGCGTTACTGTTGAGGGCCCCTCCAGTGGCTACACAATGATGGGTGGTGAATCTTATACTCCCAGCTCTGCTTGTGACAATGTGATCCCTGTCGATGGAGTGGGAACCTCCATGAGTGGAGAAGCAGTTTTGCTCACCGAGGTTCCTCTGGGCATGGTGTCAGCTATTGTTCTGGCTGATCCCTGCGCTAGTGGAATGTGGGTGCTGCAGGTGGCTGGAGATTGACTTGATTTTTTTTTTATGGTTCATTGAGCCATTGTGATGGTGTGTGCTGGTGTGTGTAATCAATAGTGAGCATTTCCCAGCCTCGACGTCCCATGATGTTGGTACATTAAAATTACCAAGCCTGCCATTCTTCCAAGCCCCTGGTGTGAGCTGGAAAAGGCTCAGCAGTGTCCAGTGCCTCCATACATGCAGGGGCTTGGCAGGGCTGCTGCCTTATGACTGAGATGGACTTGGGAACATGTGAATAAAAATGTGGCACAATCATTTTTTGTGGAACCATTGCTCACAGCTTTCCATATCTACATTCTGAATATTCTCATCATTTCTTATGATTCATTATCAGCAGCTGCATTGAATGGTGGAGTGAAATTTACTCAATAATATTTCTTTTGTAACATTCTGCAAATGTTACGGTCTTGTATTGGGACCCATTACATGATATTCTTGGCCTACCACCATGTTGTTGTTGTGATCTTCAGTCCTGAGACTTGTTTGATGCAGCTCTCCATGCTACTCTATCCTGTGCAAGCTTTTTCATCTCCCAGTACCTACTGCAACCTACATCCTTCTGAATCTGTTTAGTGTATTCATCTCTTGGTCTCCCTCTATGATTTTTACCCTCCACGCTGCCCTCCAATACTAAATTGGTGATCCCATGATGCCTCAGAACATGTCCTACCAACCGATCCCTTCTTCTGGTCAAGTTGTGCCACAAACTTCTCTTCTCCCCAATCCTATTCAATACTTCCTCATTAGTTATGTGATCTACCCATCTAATCTTCAGCATTCTTCTGTAGCACCACATTTCGAAAGCTTCTATTCTCTTCTTGTCCAAACTATTTATCGTCCATGTTTCACTTCCATGCATGGCTACACTCCATATGAATACTTTCAGAAATGACTTCCTGACACTTAAATCAATACTGGATGTTAACAAATTTCTCTTCTTCAGAAACACTTTCCTTGCCATTGCCAGCCTACATTTTATATCCTCTCTACTTCGACCATCATCAGTTATTTTGCTCCCCAAATAGCAAAACTCCTTTTCTACTTTAAGTGCCTCATTTCCTAATCTAATTCCCTCAGCATCACCCGACTTAATTAGACTACATTCCATTATCCTTGTTTTGCTTTTGTTGATGTTCATCTTATATCCTCCTTTCAAGACACTGTCCATTCCATTCAACTGCTCTTCCAAGTCCTTTGCTGTCTCTGACAGAATTACAATGTCATCGGCGAACCTCAAAGTTTTTATTTCTTCTCTATGAATTTTAATACCTACTTCGAATTTTTCTTTTGTTTCCTTTACTGCTTGCTCAATATACAGATTGAACAACATCGGGGAGAGGCTACACCCCTGTCTTACTCCCTTCCCAACCACTGCTTCCCTTTCATGTCCCTCGACTCTTGTAACTGCCATCTGGTTTCTGTACAAATTGTAAATAGCCTTTCGCCCCCTGTATTTTACCCCTGCCACCTTTAGAATTTGAAAGAGAGTATTCCAGTCAACATTGTCAAAAGCTTTCTCTAAGTCTACAAATGCTAGAAACGTAGGTTTGCCTTTCCTTAATCTTTCTTCTAAGATAAGTCGTAAGGTCAGTATTGCCTCACGTGTTCCAGTGTTTCTACGGAATCTAAACTGATCTTCCCCGAGGTTGGCTTCTACTAGTTTTTCCATTCGTCTGTAAAGAATTTGTGTTAGTATTTTGCAGCTGTGGCTTATTAAACTGATAGTTCGGTAATTTTCACATCTGTCAACACCTGCTTTCTTTGGGATTGGAATTATTATATTCTTCTTGAAGTTGAGGGTATTTCGCCTGTTTCATACATCTTGCTCACCAGATGGTAGAGTTTTGTCAGGACTGGCTCTCCCAAGGCCGTCAGTAGTTCCAATGGAATGTTGTCTACTCCCGGGGCCTTGTTTCGACTCAGGTCTTTCAGTGCTCTGTCAAACTCTTCACGCAGTATCATATCTCCCATTTCATCTTCATCTACATCCTCTTCCATTTCCATAATATTGTCCTCAAGTACATCGCCCTTGTATGGACCCTCTATATACTCCTTCCACCTTTCTGCTTTCCCTTCTTTGCTGAGAACTGGGTTTCCATCTGAGCTCTTGATATTCATACAAGTCGTCCTCTTATCTCCAAAGGTCTCTTTAATTTTCCTGTAGGCAGTATCTATCTTACCCCTAGTGAGATAGGCCTCTACATCCTTACATTTGTCCTCTAGCCATGCCTGCTTAGCCATTTTGCACTTCCTATCGATCTCATTTTTGAGACGTTTGTATTCCTTTTTGCCTGCTTCATTTACTATCCCTATCACCATGGTAACAAATAAAGGGTGATTCAAAAAGAGCACTGGCTTTGAAACGGCTGGTAAGTTTTTGTTTCTCAGTTGGTGACAATGCTTTGATTCGTTTCTATTTCCAGGAAGATTCTGATTGTTGGCTCAATTGAATTTCTCTCATTTGGTGTCTAACCATGTAGCAGTTCAATTGTGCACAACGTGTGGTAATCATGAAAATGTTTTATCAGAATGGAGAATTGCACAGTTGTAGGGTGTAATGAGACAGCGAGTGAATCAACAGTTTGCAGACTTCTTAAAAAGTTCTTTGAGATGGGTACAACAGTAAACCTTAAAACTATTTGTTGTCACCACTCTGGTCAAAGTGAGCAGAACATTTCGGTGGCTTGTGACAGTGTGGCTGTTAGCCCAATGAAATCAATTCATCACCATTCCCAACAACTGAGCTTTAGCTGTTCTTCAATACTGAGAATTCTCCAGTGTGATCTCCATTACTACACTAATAAAATTCAGCTGATGCAGCAGACAGTTCATGAGAAGGGACAACAGTCAACAAACTGAGTTCTAAGAGGATGACAGGAAGATGACAGCTTCCCTTACAAAATCATCTACAGTGATGAAGCATTTATGCAATTAAATGGTTTTGTAAATAAACAGAACTTGGGGTCACAAAATCCTTGCATGATCCAAAAAATAGTAAACGTGTCAACAATGAGTAACAGATTGATGCGGCTTTTCGTTGGCCAGTGTCATCGGCCCTTACGTTTTTGAAGATGAGGCAAGACAAGCTGTGACAGCCTATGGAGACCAATACTGTACGATGATAAGGGACTTTTTGTGGCCACAAAGGTCATGTGCCTTATCTCCTTATGACTCTTTCCTTTGGGGTCATCGTACGTCAATGGTGTATTCCAATAAACATCATAACATCCATGACTTGAAGGAGGAATTTTGATGAGTTGTGAGTGAAATGGATGTGGAAGCTTGTCGTGCAGTCATATGGATTCTGTCATGGACAGAGTTCCTGCATGCCAGCACAGTAGACGAGGTAAATTCCTCACAATTTTCATACCTGAAATGGGAAGGTTAGATGAGTATTTTTATGTACACTCCTGGAAATGGAAAAAAGAACACATTGACACCGGTGTGTCAGACCCACCATACTTGCTCCGGACACTGCGAGAGGGCTGTACAAGCAATGATCACACGCACGGCACAGCGGACACACCAGGAACCGCGGTGTTGGCCGTCGAATGGCGCTAGCTGCGCAGCATTTGTGCACCGCCGCCGTCAGTGTCAGCCAGTTTGCTGTGGCATACGGAGCTCCATCGCAATCTTTAACACTGGTAGCATGCCGCGACAGCGTGGACGTGAACCGAATGTGCAGTTGACGGACTTTGAGCGAGGGCGTATAGTGGGCATGCGGGAGGCCGGGTGGACGTACCGCCGAATTGCTCAACACGTGGGGCGTGAGGTCTCCACAGCACATCGATGTTGTCGCCAGTGGTCGGCGGAAGGTGCATGTGCCCGTCGACCTGGGACCGGACCGCAGCGACGCACGGATGCACGCCAAGACCGTAGGATCCTACGCAGTGCCGTAGGGGACCGCACCGCCACTTCCGAGCAAATTAGGGACACTGTTGCTCCTGGGGTATCGGCGAGGACCATTCGCAACCGTCTCCATGAAGCTGGGCTACGGTCCCGCACACCGTTAGGCCGTCTTCCGCTCACGCCCCGACATCATGCAGCCCGCCTCCAGTGGTGTCGCGACAGGCGTGAATGGAGGGACGAATGGAGACGTGTCGTCTTCAGCGATGAGAGTCGCTTCTGCCTTGGTGCCAATGATGGTCGTATGCGTGTTTGGCGCCGTGCAGGTGAGCGCCACAATCAGGACTGCATACGACCGAGGCACACAGGGCCAACACCCGGCATCATGGTGTGGGGAGCGAACTCCTACACTGGCCGTACACCACTGGTGATCGTCGAGGGGACACTGAATAGTGCACGGTACATCCAAACCGTCATCGAACCCATCGTTCTACCATTCCTAGACCGGCAAGGGAACTTGCTGTTCCAACAGGACAATGCACGTCCGCATGTATCCCGTGCCACCCAACGTGCTCTAGAAGGTGTAAGTCAACTACCCTGGCCAGCAAGATCTCCGGATCTGTCCCCCATTGAGCATGTTTGGGACTGGATGAAGAGTCGTCTCACGCGGTCTGCACATCCAGCACGAACGCTGGTCCAACTGAGGCGCCAGGTGGAAATGGCATGGCAAGCCGTTCCACAGGACTACATCCAGCATCTCTACAATCGTCTCCATGGGAGAATAGCAGCCTGCATTGCTGCGAAAGGTGGATATACACTGTACTAGTGCCGACATTGTGCATGCTCTGTTGCCTGTGTCTATGTGCCTGTGGTTCTGTCAGTGTGATCATGTGATGTATCTGACCCCAGGAATGTGTCAATAAAGTTTCCCCTTCCTGGGACAATGAATTCACGGTGTTCTTATTTCAATTTCCAGGAGTGTATTTTGTTTGTATTTTTCATAAAAATAAAATTATTACTTTGCTATGTCAAAACTGGCACTGTTTCCGACCTGCCCTGTATTTTTGTCAGTTCTTTGGTCATTGCTGCTGGTGTGGTGCACATATTCCATTGTTGTTGTTGTGTCTTCAGGCCAGAGACATTCCATGCTACTCTATCCTGTGCAAGCTTCTTCATCTCCCAGTAACTACTGCAACCTACATCTTTCTGAATCTGTTTAGTGTATTCATCTCTTGGTCTCCCTCTATGATTTTTAACCTCAATGCTGCCCTCCAATACTAAGTTGGTGATCCCTTAATGCCTCAGAATATGCCCTACCAACTGATCCCTTCTTCTAATCAAGTTGTGTCACAAATTTCTCTTCTCTCCAATCCTATTCAATACTTCCTCATTAGTTAAGTGATCTACCCGTCTAATCTTCAGCATTCTTCTGTTGCACCACATTTCGAAAGCTTCTATTCTCTTCTTGTCCAAACTATATATCGTCCATGTTTCACTTCCATACATGGCTACACTCCATACAAATACTTTCAGAAACGACTTCCAGACACTTAAATCAATACTCGATGTTAACAAATTTCTCTTCTTCAGAAACGCTTTCCTTGCCATTGCCAGTCAACATTTTATATCCTCTCTACTTCGACCATCATCAGTTATTTTGCTCCCCAAATAGCAAAACTCATCTACTACTTTAAGTGTCTCATTTCCTAATCTAATTCGCTCAGCATCACCTGACTTAATTCGACTACATTCCATTATCCTCATTTTGCTTTTGTTGATTTTCATCTTATATCCTCCTTTCAAGACACCGTCCATTCCATTCACTGCTCTTCCAAGTCCTTTGCTGTCTCTGACAGAATTACAATGTCATCGGTGAACCTCAAAGTTTTTATTTCTTCTCCATGAATTTTAATACCTACTCCGAACTTTTCTTTTGTTTCCTTTACTGCTTGCTCAATATACAGATCGAATAGCATCGGGAAGAGGCTACAAACCTGTTTCACTCCCTTCCCAACCACTGCTTCCC
This sequence comes from Schistocerca serialis cubense, assembly GCF_023864345.2. NCBI lineage: Eukaryota > Metazoa > Arthropoda > Insecta > Orthoptera > Acrididae > Schistocerca > Schistocerca serialis. The sequence goes on from NC_064644.1 coordinate 125,316,422, forward strand.
TTTCATGTCCCTCGACTCTTATAACGGCCATCTGGTTTCTGTAAAAATTGTAAATAGCTTTTCGCTCCCTGTATTTTACCCCTGCCACCTTCAGAATTTGAAAGAGAGTATTCCAGTCAACATTGTCAAAAGCTTTCTCTAAGTCTACAAATGCTAGAAATGTGGGTTTGCCTTTCCTTAATCTTTCTTCTAAGACAACTCGTAGGGTCAGTATTGCCTCACGTGTTCCAACATTTCTACGGAATCCGAACTGATATTCCCCGAGGTCGACTTCTACTAGTTTTTCCATTCGTCTGTAAAGAATTCGCGTTAGTATTTTGCAGCTGTGACTTATTAAACTGATAGTTCAGTAATTTTCACATCTGTCAACACCTGCTTTCTTTGGGATTGGAATTATTATATTCTTCTTGAAGTTGAGGGTACTTCGCCTGTCTCATACATCTTGCTCACCAGATGGTAGAGTTTTGTCAGGACTGGCTCTCCCAAGGCTATCAGTAGTTCTAATGGAATGTTGTCTACTCCCGGGGCCTTGTTTCGATTCAGGTCTTTCAGTGCTCTGTCAAACTCTTCACGTAGTATCATATCTCCCATTTCATCTTCATCTACATCCTCTTCCATGTCCATAATATTGTCCTCAAGAACATCGCCCCTGTATAGACCCTCTATATACTCCTTCCACCTTTCTGATTTCCCTTCTTTGCTTAGAACTGGGTTTCCATCTGAAATCTTGATATTCATGCAAGTGGTTCTCTTTTCTCCAAAGGTCTCTTCAATTTTCCTGTAGGCAGTATCTATCTTACCCCTCTTGAGATAAGGCTCTACATCCTTACATTTGCACTTCCTGTCGATCTCATTTTTGAGGCGTTTGTATTCCTTTTTGCCTGCTTCACTTGCTGCATTTTTGTATTGTCTTCTTGCATCAATTAAATTCAGTGTCTCTTCTGTTACCCAAGGATTTCTACTAGCCCTCGTATTTTTACCTACTTGATCCTCTGCTGCCTTCACTATTTCATTCCTCAAAGCTACCCATTCTTCTTCTACTGTGTTTCTTTCCCCCATTCCTGTCAATTATTCCCTTATGCTCTCCCTGAAACTCTGTACAACCTCTGGTTCTTTCAGTTTATCCAGGTCCCATCTCCTTAAATTCCCACCGTTTTGCAGTTTCTTCAGTTTTAATCGACAGTTCATAACCAATAGATTGTGGTCAGAGTCCACATCTGCCCCTGGAAATGTCTTACAATTTAAAATCTGGTTCCTAAATCTCTGTCTTACCATTATATAATCTATCTGGAACCTTTTAGTATCTCCAGGGTTCATCCATGTATACAACCTTCTTTCATGATTCTTGAACCAAGTGTTAGATATGATTAACTTATGCTCTGTGCAAAATTCTACCAGGCGGCTTCCTCTTTCATTTCTTAGCCCCAATCCATATTCGCCTTCTACGTTTCCTTCTCTTCCTTTTCGTACTGTCGAATTCCAGTCACCCATGACTATTAAATTTTCATCTCCCTTCACTACCTGAATAATTTCTTTCGTCTCATCATACATTTCATCAACTTCTTCATCATCTGCAGAGCTAGTTGACATATAAACTTGTACTACTGTAGTAGGCCACAATAATGCATTCACTATGCTGCTTGTTGTACCTTACCCGCACTCCTATTTTTTTATTGATTATTAAACCTACTCCTACATTCTTCCTATTTGATTTTGTATTTATAACCCTGTATTCACCTGACCAAAAGTCTTGTTCCTCCTGCCACCGAATTTCACTAATTCCCACTATATCTAGCTTTAACCTATCCATTTCCCTTTTTAAATTTTCTAACCTACTTGCCCAATTAAGGGATCTGACATTCCACGCTCCGATCCATAGAACGCCAGTTTTCTTTCTCCTGATAACAACTTCCTCTTGAGTAGTCCCCGCCCGGAGATCCGAATGGGGGACTATTTTACCTCCGGAATATTTTACCCAAGAGGACGCCATCATCATTTAATCATACAGTAAAGCTGCATGCCCTCGGGAAAAATTACGGCTGTAGTTTCCCCTTGCTTTCAGCCGTTTGCAGTACCAAAACAGCAAGGCCGTTTTGGTTAGTGTAACAAGGCCAGATCAGTCAATCATCCAGACTGTTGCCCCTACAACTACTGAAAAGGCACCACAAGTTTGTCTGGCCTCTCAACAGATACCCCTCCGTTGTGGTTGCACCTACGGTACAGCTATCTGTATCGTTGAGGCACGCAAGCCTCCCCACCAACGGCAAGGTCCATGGTTCATGGTATAGAAGGACATTATCCATATGATTTATCAAAATTTTGATCGTGGAGTCACTGCTATAATATGTGCAATGCCCAAGAAAGGTGTCCTGAAATGCGCAAGTATTCTCACCTATAGTTGTGGAGCGTAGCCCAGGATGTGAGTATTATTAAACTCTGTCAAAATAATAAAAATGAGGAAACTCGTCATTTTATGTTAAGGGGTTAATTACCTCCATTCTTTGCTTAGCAATCCAGTTGCGTTATTGCCAATATTCTCTCTATCTTTGATAGTTGTTTTTCCTTGTTTTTTTAACAGCTTTTTTTTATTCGGCTACTGCTTTATCAGTAGTCTTCCATTTCCTTGCAGCTTGATTTTTTTGCCTACAACCTGTACAATATTGTGAATGACTATAGATTTTCTGTTTTTTCTTCAGTCTTTGTGTCATATTTGTTTGTATCAAAATTCCTTCAGCTTACTGGGAGTGACATCACGTTTACCTTTATATTTTTTTATTGGCAGTACTAAATATTTTGCCTTCTGATGGTAATTACTGGTCAGAAGTTCTGATGTGTGATTCAGTAGCTTTCTCGTTTGAATTTACCTTTTGATACATTAAGCAGAAATTTGTATGACAGTGCCATTTTCAGATTGACAGTGGGCTCAACATTGCTTCCAACAAATTTGAGCATAATTGAGAGGCCAATATTGGCGCACATCAGATAAGTTACCGCTCTTCTGACAATAAGCTTGTGCTGCCTTTGGCATGTGTATTTGTTATAACTTTTTTTGCTAAAATAGTCTGAGCTTGCCAGGAAGATTGAACTGTGCTGTCTGCATGAGCTGTTTGTTAATTTATCAGAGTCTGATGTGGATGATGATTAAAAATGGTGGTAATTTTTATACTGAGGATATGATGCTAATTGCAACCCATTTGGGGAAGATGATGATGTTAAACAATGCTGATTTACAAAATATTTATTTTGGTGTATCTCTAATTTCAGACTTCAAGTACATTATATGATGACTTTTGAGTCGCTTTCGGGATTATCCAGTAGCCAAAACCTCACCCAGTGATTGGCTTGGTTATTTCAGTGCTTGAATCTGTATCTCATTATGTGGAACAAGGCAAACATCGTGAATTGCATATGAACATGTCCACTTTTCATTTTCATATTTATTTTTGAATGCTAGCTCAGGCCATTTGGGATCTGCTAGCTAAGAGCTGTTCACTTAGCTGTCTCGCTTCCTGTGTTGCACAAATTCCAGATGAATGGCCACTATAATTTGTATTTAATCAGAGAAACATTCAGACAATTTACAACAGACATCTACTGTGGAAAATATAACAAATTTAGTTTACAAATGGGTTAAAACATCACATTGCACATGTCAGAAATGCTAAATCCCTCGATATACTTCTGCAGCAGGCACTGGTGAATATCCCCTTCTTCCTTCTGTGCATCAAATGGAGGAAATGTGGCTGGCAGCAGAGACAACACTGATTCAGTACTGAGAGCTGAAGCTTATTGTTCTAGTAGCCAAGCCACCCACTGGTGCTATGCTATATGAGTTGCTGCTATAGTCGAGTTTCACATTGCTGTTGTTGCTGTTGTAGTTGTCATATTTTTATAAACTCTAGACACATTTCTCTTGATGACTCAGTTTAATTTTATTGTTCCGAGAGAGGGGAAACACACACACACACACACACACACACACACACACACACACAGTGCAGCTTCAAGTTGGCAGCCTTGTTGCCACCGCTGTATTGAGCACAATTATGTTTTAAGTAAGTGACAAACGTAGGTAACACATCTAAACCCTACAGTATCAACAGGAAAGCATGTTGAATGTAGTGAGTTTACTGATCAGTCAGTCACATTCCTCAGAGTCTTCTTCATCACAAAGTTCATTTGTCAATTGCAAATAACTTTAGTGCTTTATCATTGCATAGATTTTCAAGTTTATTTGTATTTATTAGTACTATCACAATGATGATCAGCTGTGTAGTAATCTTCAAATGTTCCACACAGCAGATTAGTAATCTCGGGTGACAGTAATACTTCGTCTACACGTGGCAGGTGCTCCATTCAAGTGATTGTATTGTATTTATGTAACTCAGTCATGTCTGAGTGTACACTGCTGACATTGTACTTTACAATTGCAGAATGCTAGATGCTCACTGACTGCATCAACATTGCTCGGTATTATTTAGTGCATACTGACTGGAAACAGTGCTAATTGACAGGAAACAGTACTAACTGACACAGAACTTCCAACTGACTGTGAATTTGTGTGCAGTGCCTATTTAAATACACACCTAGGACAGTTATCGCAAAAGGTTACAATACAAGGTTATTAATTATTAAATAATAACAAAAAAAACTGAGAGCACATACACATTAGGCACTGAAGCCGTTCTCATTAACAGTATCCTCAAAAAGGTGTAAATGATAGGTTCATATCACAGAAGTATGGATACATACCGGTTTACAAAAGTCCACCAAGATTCTTCTAGAAACTCAAATTTTGTAATTGAAATACCGTGTGGTTAAAATTAAACTGATTGTGTCCTGAGTGCTCCAGTGTGGGCTGTATACATTGTAGGATGCTGAAACATGATAAGTATGTTTATTAATCGGTGTGTTTGCGAAATGTGCTGGAAAAATAATAGTTTCCCTTTCTGCCACCAGGCAGTAAGCAGTCAGAATGTGGTGTGTGTGTGTGTGTGTGTGTGTGTGTGTGTGCAGGAAGAGGAGAGGAATGATCAAACACATCACAAGTTATCAACATGTGTTCATTGTGGTCTCTCGACTCAGTAACATGCTGCATCTGTAACACAATGTGGTTGGCAGTTGCTTGCAGCATATGCAGTGTAATCAGAGTGATATGTCATCTTATGCTACCCTTCAGATCAGGAAGAGTCTGGATACATCCTTGACAGAGACGATCTTTCAGATATCCCCTCAACCAGAAGTCATATGGGTTTAGTTGGGGGATGTGGAATGCCACACATCTCGAAATTACATAGGAAATCTGCCACCTGACTAGTGACATGTGATGTTGCCCCATCTTGCATGAAAATAGTGGTGTGGATACAGTTATGTTCTTGCAAAGCTGGAATCGTGTTGCAGAAGGCAGTAGTTACAAGATGCAGATCCCACTGTACCCCTAACGGGCTTCTCAAAGAAAAGTGGAGTGAGAATGAAGGAGATTGCGAAACCATATTGCACAGTCACATAAGCTGAGTGCAGTGGAAGTTCCTGCACAACATGTGGTGTTGTGACAGTTATGTGCATTCACAACACCATGCAGAGTAAAATATGTCTCCTGGGTCCAAAGGACAGTCCCCATCCATGTCTTATCCATTTTCATGTGTGCCAAAAACTGAAGGGGAAAGTCACAGCACTGTAGCCTATCTTGGGGCTTCATTTGTGCACATTCTGAATCTTGTAGGGGTACCAGTGTAACATGTGCTGCAAAATCTTTTGAACTTTTGACCAGGAGAGAGAGAGAATTCCTGTGACACAGCTTGAGCGCTGGCTGCAGAATTTGAGGCACATGCTATACGGTCAGCTGTAACTACAGTAACGTCATCAACAACTGCCATGGGAATGGGCCACCTCACTCTCTGCGCCACCTAATTCGCGTGTTTCTTCAAATTTTTTCAGCAAGGCCGTTTTGGTTAGTGTTACAAGGCCAGATCAGTCAATCATCCAGACTGTTGCCCCTGCAACTACTGAAAAGGCTGCTGCTCCTCTTCAGGAACCATATGTTTGTCTGGCCTCTCAACAGGTACCCCTCCATTGTGGTTGCACCTACGGTATGGCTATCTGTGTCGTTGAGGCACGCAAGCCTCCTCACCAACGGCAAGGTCCATGGTTCATGGGGGGGATGACAACAATACTTTTGAAAAAATATATATGTGGAATTACACAGTTTTCAGGAAAGACAAGATGTTCTTTAGTAAAGCAGGAAGGAAGGCTTTCAAATAAAGTATGCCAATCCTAAAACAGACAGTTATTAGTGAGGTCAAATTTTCAAGTGTACGTGGCTCTCGCACATTACCAAGAGCTATTGCTCAAGGAGGAGCTTCAATAGATTAGCTATTTTTTTGTTACACGTAGCAGATGCCATGCCTGTTCTAGGTGCAGTATGGTTTACTGCAACAGTTCCTGTAGATGTTGAAAATTTCTTTACATAAACTGATTCAGCATTAACTGTTTATGCTGTTGTTATCAGCTTCCTGTAAATAATACACTGAATTTGGAAAAATACAACTTGAATAAGAATTTGTAGGTTTTATGTATGCATGGTGTATATATTGCATAAATAAAAGAAAGCAGAAAAGGAAAAAAATGTATTTATATTAGGAGTATGACTATAGTATGTGGAGATATTCCCCTTGTTATGTCTTAGAATCAGTTTATAAATTATTTCCAAACAAAGTAACAAGGAAGTACAAGGAAGAACAGTGAAGACAAGTAAGCAGAGATACTACATGCACTGGCGAAACCTGGTGGTCACTTTGTATTTGTCTTGACTCTAGCCCAGTGGGATAGGCCGCATGTCTCTCTTTGATGGAACTGTAGTAAAGTGCTCAGTGGAAGCAGGATCTACAAGTTGTTATCTGACCCTTTTTCTGTTACCATAAGACCATTCATTTGAAACACAAAGTGTTTTTCATGTGCAGCAAACAATGGTCTACTGTGTATTTGCTGCCTGGATCCCAACCAGATTGCATCTGAGAGCTGAGCAGTAAGCAAATCCCAAGTTTTCGCTCGTGTCCTATAAAAAGATGACTAGGTAAATGCTTGAAGTATTTACATAACGATGGAATAGCAACAATATGAAATAGAAATAGGATAAATTGTTTCTCACCATGTAGAGAAGGCATTGAGTGATGCACAAGCACATTTAAAGGTAGATTAAGCTGTTGGACAGAATCCTCGTACAGATGTAAGAAAAAACATACACAAATGACTCGTGCTTTAGTGTCCAGAGATGGTAGTGGCACTGTTAATGGGAACTCGTATGTTTTTCTATATCTGGAGGAGGATTCTGTCCAGTAACTTATTCTACTTCTAAATGTGTCTTTCTGCCACTCAAAGCCTCCTGTGTGTGGTGAGTCGCAATCTATCCTCTTTAATATCAATATTACTCCAGCCCAAATTTTCCACTATATGTAGCGCTGGAAATGACTGTTTGGTTGGACACACAAAAGCTTATGTTCGGTCGCATAGTGGAATTGAAACTGTATTGTGTTGACATTCTTTAGTGCACATTTTGCAACAGTTTTTTATAAAATGTTTCATTTGCACCATCGTAAAGTTATGACACTGGTCTCTCTTCAGGGATCGAAGTACTAATTTTGCTAATTGCTAATTTTAGAAATAAACAAATCAACATAAGTGCATATTTCCACTCATTAATGTCTTGTGGCACAATTTTTATTTGGAAATAAAGTTCTGATTGCTCAAATGGAAGCAGTAGGAATAATACGTAGTGTTCACCCACAAACACCATACAGACACCTATCAAGGAATTTGCATTTTAACTGCAACTTCACAGTACATATATTCCCTAATAAAATTCATCAGAAATGATCAATCACAATTTTATAAGAGTAACAATGTCTGTAGCTGCAACACCAGAAGAAAACCTGACCTTAATGAAGCTGTCAGCGTCCAGAAAGGAGTTAAATATGCAGCAGAATAACCTTTGACAATTTGCCCAATAACATAATGCATATGTGTAACATGTAGAAAAGCAGGTTTTAAACCAGCCTAAAATCATTTCTTCTGAACAGCTCCTGTTCCCTAACTCAAGTTTCAATAAAACTTGTTGCGTGCGTAGCTAAAAAAAAAAACTAAATTTAAGTGTATCGGTAGTTAAATGAGTAGTATTAAAGACAATTTTTTTCATTCTTATTATGTTTAAAGACAGTGTGCTCTGTAAGTTACCTGTAAATCACCACTTTGTAGCCCTACTGACATAAAAGTCATGTATATATAACCTGTAAACTGATTCGTGCCCATAATTTCAATCAAATTCATGCCAGTGATCTAAAAAACATGTATCATAACTAATAAGAGTTAATGAACACTGTTGAAAAAATAATGTTCCATTTGAAGGTAATGTGCTTGCTTCAGAATCTTGTAGTGTAAATGTTAAAATATTAAATCATCATCAAAAATACTCGCTCATTTGTTTTCTATTACTAGTTAAATGTTTAGAATTTCAAAACCATTTATGAAATGTTACGGCTATCTGTTATCTGGAATAAATACTCTGTATAAAAGCCCAGAGATTGCTGTTTTTAAGCATGTGACATAGTGTATATGGCTGTTAACAAAATTTAATTTGTTGGTATAGTGTAACTAATGGATAAAATTCCAGAACTGATTTGATTTTGCTATTCGTGGGCAAGCCAATGGTAGAGCAAACTGTTTAAGGACGCACAGTCCTCTTTGTGTTGTTCATGAACTGAAGCACTTGAAGCTCATTATCCAATCAGAATAAGAGATATTCAGCTACTTGCAAATAGTGTTAATTGTTACCCAAAATATGATTTTATATTTATACTACCTTTTCCGTTCTCCAGCATATGCAAGTTGATAATTTGTTATGTTTTATGTATATACAGGACTGGATAACAGCACTGAAGCCTCTCTGTGTAACACAGCAAACAAGATCACCCAAGGTGCAAAGGTTGAGAGAGTTAAGGTGCCTGCAGCTGCATATTCTTGATGCTCATAGGTAATTCTCTCTCTCTCTCTCTCTCTCTCTCTCTCTCTCTCTCTCTCTCACACACACACACACAACACACACACACACACACACTCTCTCTCTCTCTCTCTCTCTCTCTCTCTCTCTCTCTCTCTCTTTAATGTTGTTTTGGGTGCAGGATGTTTCTGTAAGTTGTATACGCTATCTCACCAGAAGTATCCAGACGCTCCTATGTAATGTGAAATTGCCCACTAGATGCCATGAGAAGTGGACCTGCCAGTATAAAAGGAGGTATGGAGCAATGTGTTGTCATTAAGAGATGCAGTAACAGCAGAATGAATCAGTCAGGAGAATTCAGTGACTTCGAATGTTGACTAGTTACTGGATGTCACTTGAGTAACAGATCCATCTGGGACATATTAACCTTTCTAAGTCTGTCCAAGTCAACTGTTAGGAACATAATTGTGAAGTGGAAATACAAATGAACCATCACAGCAAAACCAAAACCAGGCAGACGTCATCTGGTTGATGGATAGGGACTGTCAAGTATTGCAGAGGGCAATTGTAAAAAATCACACAAAATTAACAGAAATTGCTTGTGAGTCCCAAGGTGTCATCAGCTATCCAGTTAGCACAATGACTGTGTGTCGGGAATTAAAAAGAATGGGATACGATAGTTGAGAAGCTTGTCATTGGTCACACATTTCTGTAATCAGTGATAAGTGACACTTGAGGTGATGTAAAGAGTGATATCACTGGGTGACTGGGAACAAGTGATGTGGAGTGACAGACCACACTCTAACCAGTGGAAACCCGTGGCGAATGTTACCTGCTATCGTGTAGTGCTGACTGTGGAGTACCGAGAAAGTAGTGTTACCGTATGTGGGTGTTTCTCATGGTTATGGTGTGGTCTCCTTATTTTGCTTAAGAAAACACTGAGTGTATAAGGGTATGAAAGTGTTTTACAGCATTGTGAACTGCACGCTGTAGAGGAACAGTTCACTGAATGATTGTTTGTATTGGTGTGACTGTGCTACCTGTCATAATACAACTTCCACAAGGCAATGGTTTGTGGACAGCAGAATTCCTGAAATGGGCTGGTATGCCATGTGTCCTGAGCTGAAGCCAATACCACACCTTCGAGACAAGTTAGTGTATCAATTTCACTCCATACCTCAGCATCCGACATTGACATCGAGAATGAGCTACAGTTCCTCAGCAGGCATTCAGACAGCTCATTGACAGTGACTCCAGCAGAGTTCAAACTGTCGTAAAGCCGAAGGGCAGACACATTCATAATTATGTTCACTAGTGGAAGTCCAGATACTTCCATTTAGTGTATATTAATGCCAATAGTTTGTGTTCTGAGATATATTGAGCATTATTGTCAACCTTTTGTTATGATAACAGAGAATGCTACAGAGGTACAGATTATTAATAGGGACAGCCCATGACTTAATGACTATTAATAACGTAATCCTGTTGAGACCTGAAATGTCAGGTAGCACAATTCATTAATTTGGGCCAAACAAAACAATTTGTGAAAGCCTTAGTCAAAGACTGATAATGTTTCAAATGTTACAATGAGAAGTCTCCCCATCTACTAAGTGTGACATTGAGGAAGGCATTTTTGTTGGACCAACATTCAAAAAATTATTTTCAATCCCAGCTTTGAATAAAAATGACTGTAAGTGAGAAGAAAGCTTGTGTAATTGATGAAAATATTTGTGTGTGTGTGTGTGTGTGTGTGTGTGTGTGTGTGTGTGTGTGGTTTTTGTTTGTTTTTTTTGTGTTTTTTTCCCCCCAACAGAACTGACTCATATCATACTTGTGTCATAACAGGAATTGGAAAATTTCAAGGTTCATTTTATGAATATGAACAGTTGTATTGATCCCCCCCACCCCTCCCCCCTGAAATATTGGGTGATATCAGTTACAAAAAAGGAGAGCACATTCATCAAGACATCAAAGAGCTGGAACGATGGTATGAAGGCCGCTGGAATACTGATATGATGGGAGGCTGTTCTTAGTCCTTTGATAAGATGTACAACTGGCAGTTCATAAGACAAAAAGCTACATTAGATGTTTTAATGAGATGAGAGAAAGAAAATTGCTGTATCTTGGTACTAGTGCCTGTGAATGTGAGTGAGTGCGCTGAGAGTAATGTCGCTGTTTGTGTGTTCGTAAATCGACTGACAACCGTATCGGCACAGGCAAGCCACTAGAAGTCGCCTGTGGGAAGTATGCACACGGCACGATCTCTGTTACACAGTCTATCAGCGACTCAGGTCTATATATGCACAAAGCAGCACTGTCTCACTCTCACTGTGTTCTTTTAGTTTGTATCACTCACATCAGTTGTTCTGTGTATCGTTTATGTTGCATATTCCAAACGATTCTTTTGTCTTGTTGTGTGGAGTCACAGGACACTTATTTCCTTTATTGTTCAGAGGTTTATGAAAAAGCTATAATTGTGTTACTCGGATCGGTTTCATGTATTACTTGGTTACTACACAACTGGTTGATTTAAGTACACACGCGTGGCAACACTACTTTCAGCATGCACACTATTAGCAGGATACAGCAAAAATACAGTATAATTCAATGAAATCTTTGTAGATACTGAAAAATTAAATTACTCTTCATTCCAAATACATCTGTCCTGCAAATTTTCTAGTTTATAATAAAGCCACATTTTGACAATACAGCAGATAATAGTAAAAAATTGAGATCAAATACATATCAGTGCCAAAAATACCATAGTACTAAGTTGGTACGTAACAAAGAAGAATAAAAACTATTTTTTCATTGTGTTGTGTTTTGGTACTCTCCACTTTTAAGTTCTTAATTTGTAACATTACTTTATCAGCTTCATCTGCACCTACAATATTATACTGCTACTGTTATTTGGTTGTTACCATGCTGACAGAAAGTTTACACAGTCTTAATTTTTGTGTGGCACATTTTTTATAGGCTTTCTTTTGAAAATTTGGTAATCTGCAGTGCCCAAGAACCTCCTATGCATAATCACAGACTGTAGCAAAGCTGCTCACAATTACTTTTTCAGGTATTCATATTTTCAAGTGATTGCAGTAGAGACCAAACATTCACACTTCCCTGCACATTAGTGGACTGTTAAACTGAAGCTCCTTTCTACAAATTTGTATTTTTTCAAGACTCTGTGTTAAGTACGATTCTACTAATGTTCTCTGGCTTTTGATATTCCATTATTCATCAGTAACATTTGAGCTGTTTTATTACAGAACAGTCTAATTACATATACCCAAGTTGTATAGACTGTGTCTATACATCATCATCTGACGAAAGATTTTGCTGTTTGTAGCTCTTATGTACAATTCATCAAAGACAATTTCGTTATCTCTTTCAGATAGAACTACAGGTAAAAGAAACTCTCCCCCCCTCCCCTTCTCCCCCTCTGCCCCTCTCCCCCTCTGCCCCTCTCCCCCTCCCCCTCTCCCCCTTCCCCCCCCCCCCCCCCCCCCCCTCCCCAAGGCCTCAAAATTAAGGCTGTGCTATATACACTAAAGAGCCAAAGAAACTGGTACACCTGCCTAATAATATGTAGGACGCTCACAAGCACACAGAAGTGCTGCAGCACGACGTGGCATGTACACAACTAATGCCTTAAGTACTGCTGAAGGGAACTGACACCATGAGTCCTGCAAGAGTATAAGGAGCTGGAGATGTCTTCTGAACAGCACGTTGCAAGGTATCACAGATATTCTCAATAATGTTCATGTCTAGGAAGTTTGATGACCAGCGAAAGTGTTTAAACTCTGAAGAGTGTTACTGGAGCCACTCTGCAGCAATTCTGGATGTGTGGGATGTCGCATTGTCGTGATGGAATTGCCCAAGTCCATTAGAATGCACAATGGACACGAAACGATGCAGGTGATCAGACAGGATGCTTCCATACGTGTCAACTGTCACAGTCATGTGTAGACATATCAGGGGTCCCGTAGCACTCTAATAGTGAACAGTCCCCTGCTGACATGCACTGCCCATGGATTCATGAGATTGTCTCCCTACCCGTACACCTCCATCTGCTCGATAAAATTTGAAACGAGACTCGTCCGAACAGACAATATGTTTCCAGTCATCAACAGTCCAGTGTCTGTGTAGACAGGCCCAGGTGAGGCGTAAAGCTTTGTGTCATGCAGTTAGTAAGGGTACACAAGTGGGCCTTTTGCTCCAAAAGCCCATATCGATGATGTTTCATTGAATGGTTCATGTGCTGACACTTTTTGATCACCCAGCATTGAAGTCTGCAGCAATTTGCATAAGGGTTGCACTTGTGTCATTTTGGACAATTCTCTTCAGTCTTCATTGGTACCATTCTTGCAGGATCTTTTTCCGGTTGCAGCGATGTCGGAGATTTGATGTTTTACCGGATTCCTGATATTCACAGTACACTCATGAAATGGTCATATGGAGAAAACTTCATCGCTACCTCGGAGATGCTGTGTCCGATCGCTCATGCACCGACTGCAGCACCTTGTTCAGACTCACTTATATCTTGATAACCTGCCATTTTAGCTGCAGTAATCGATCTAACAACTGCGCCAGACACTTGTCGTCTTATATAGATGTTGCTGAACATAGATGTTGCTGACCACAGTGCTGTATACTGCATGTTTACGTATCTCTGTATTTGAATACGCATGCCTATACCAGTTTCTTTGTCACTTCAGTGTATAATGTCTCTGGTGTGCATTTTTATCGTAGGTCATTCTAATATTCTCAGCAATGTACAGTTGTGGCTGCATTGAAATGAAATGAAACGATTATCTAGCAGTAATTTATGCTAACTTAACTTCTGTGTAACCATAAAAATAAAAATTTGACCTTACACACTGATCAAAACTGTTTGTTATTACATGTTTGTCACATGACCCTACAGCACTGCTACATGGCCCTCAGCGGTACGTTGGTTAAGATTTGGACAGCAGGCAGGGGTTTACCAATAATAACAAGTCACACATGTACCCTGCACATCTTGAAAACTTCAAGTGGTGTGTATGCTTTCACCTGTGGGTTTATGTACAGACATTTGAGCACACAAAATAGTATTGTAGTATTCAATACATGACCTACTTCACTGCAAGTGTCAACTACCAAGTAATTGTAATCGAACTGTAATTATAATGTTTCATGTGTAGAGAAGACATCTGCATATACTGCAATAATATACGTGCAGATTATGATCAAATTTTAGATCTTCCTTTGGAAACGGACTTTAATTACCAAAGGTGTTACGCAAGAATGTAACAGTACTGTAGGGAGATCTAGTGGACAGCTGGAAGTCAGGAAAATAATGAAAGTAGTTAATTTATTTTCAAGGTGAAGAGGAGGAAGTCACTTTATTGATGGAGAAATCTGTTAAAGATCGGAAGACGGTTTAGTACTTGGCTACCTGAAAATTATTCCGATGTATAATAAAAGGAGACCAACAAGATTATGAAAGGATCTTAGCTGAAGACTCTACTGCAAAACTGAACATTATATGGATAAATCCAACAGATATAACACACTAAAAAACACACATAAAATATTCAGAAATCGGTTATTTCTGTTTTGTTCGAGATTGTTCGTACCTCCTGTTGTCACTTTTTCAGTGCTTTCGTCCTTTCACTCTAAAAGGACAGACCTCTAGTTCCAACAGTTCTCTTTCATCTACTACCTTCATTGTCTCAGAGGATTATGTAGTGGCATAATATTTACCTTACTTCATACTGTGCTCATTTGATTCATCTAATTAGATATAGATACTGATATATTGCAACTGCTTTAAAATGTATGCCTAGTCATCAATTTTTTGTCCCTGTTCCTTCGGAAACACTTAATTTCCCCTTCCCAGTTATTAAATTATTTGTAATACAGAAAGTGAATTGTGTTATCATTCAAAGCAGTCTTTTCTTCATATGTTTTGTGTGTTGTTTTTATTTCTTGTAGAATTCATGTGAGTGCATTTATTTATGGTCAATATGTGTTTGGTATTTCTTTCTTCCTCAGGTTGCCATACAAGTTAGTGCCAAACCCTTTTTGTATTATATCTCTTAATCAAGTGAAAGTGGCCCGTACAAAAGTAAAAACAGGGCCAGATCCAGTCTGGGATGAGGAGTTTGTTCTGGAGTAAGTGATATCTATATTTCATAAAACTACTTTTTTATCTGATGTACATGTGTGTGACATATTTTTGGCTTCTTTGTGCTATCAGGTATTGCACTTAATTGACACTACTGAAGCATAATTTTAAGTCTTTTCACCTTTTTAATGTAGACTGTAGTCTCTCCAGAAGACTGCATTTCAGTTGGAATTGCACATCAAGCCAGAAAAGATTTTCGTTATTGGAGTGAAATGAAACGTTACAGTTAACATAGAAATAACACACTTTGCAGTCATTTTGATTCTAATGATAGTACACCAATGGTTTTCTTTTTTTCTCCCCAGTGATGTCCCACCAGATGTTTTAACATTCACTGTAACTGTGTACAACAAAGGAAAGCGTTCAAAGGATACTGAAGTTGCTGAGTTGACAGTGGAGCTCAGTAGTTTGACCAATGGGGATGAGGTATATTGATTGTGTTATATTTAACAGTATTATAGTTCTTAGATGCACATAAAAATTGATCTGAAAACAGTGTTACACTAACTTTGGCTATTGTATGTACCAAATTTCTGTGTTTCTAGCATTATGATTTTTGTTTTATATGCCATCTTTTAGTTATTACTACGTTTAAATACAGAATGTAGAATCCTCTAAACATAGTTCCATGTCATTAAGAAATCTGCTGAGTTGTCTGCATTTTGTGGCTTCCTCCATTATAATACATGATTTTATTTTATTGCTCTTATTAATGCTTTCCTTCTTTAAGTACTTGCTGTCTAATTTTTTCCAGCTCTACTTGAATCATCTCCCATACTTCTGTAGTTTAATTGTACTGTTTATTTTCCCACATGTCAGCGTTGCCCTACCTCCAGAATAACATCTCATTTTTTGCTTTGTGTGGAGTTCCTTGATCATTTGCTGTACGACTGAAATCGGTATCACTGTTCAGTCACCATATGATACTCTCACTGTAAAGACCAAGAAATAAGCCCTGTGATGTTGATAAGCTATCTAGTTGGATAGTGCCCAATACTTTCAAGTTTTGTATTTATTCTATAATCAATATGAAATGTTGCAGCATTTCGTTTCTGTTCTGGAATTGGAGAGCTTTCTCTATAACTTAATGGTGTAGGAGGAGGAGACAGTCAGTGTAGATTGGAGATAGTACATTAGTAAGCACCTTATCAGCTTCGTTGATGACAGAAGGGGTGGAGTGATTAGTAAAAATTGATTTATAGAAATGAAAGGTGGGAATAATAATGCAAATAGAAAAGAAAAAAGGAGAGACAACGGGGGATAAAAAAATTAGTTAAACTAGAAACAGGAGTAATAAGTAATACAACCCAGTACGTTGTCCTCGATGGTGAGTGTTCATCAGAGGTGAGGGTATCATCTGGAGTGCCCCAGGGAAGTGTGATAGGTCCACTGTTGTTTTCTATCTACATAAATGATGTTTTGGATAGGGTGGATAGCAATGTGTGGCTGTTTGCTGATGATGCTGTGGTGTATGGGAAGGTGTCATCGTTGAGTGACTGTAGAAGGATACAAGATTACTTGGACAGGATTTGTGATTGGTGTAAAGAATGGCAGCTAACTCTAAATATAGACAAATGTAAATTAATGCAGATGAATAGGAAAAAGAATCCTGTAATGTTTGAATACTCCATTAGTAGTGTAGCGTTTGACACAGTCAATTCGATTAAATATTTGGGCGTAACATTGCAGAGTGATATGAAGTGGGACAAGCATGTAATGGCAGTTGTGGGGAAGGTGGATAGTCGTCTTCGGTTCATTGGTAGACTTTTGGGAAGATGTGGTTCATCTGTAAAGGAGACAGCTTATAAAACACTAATACGACCTATTCTTGAGTACTGCTCGAGCGTTTGGGATCCCTATCAGGTCGGATTGAGGGAGGACATAGAAGCAATTCAGAGGCGGGCTGCTAGGTTTGTTATTGGTAGGTTTGATCATCATGCAAGTGTTACGGAAATGCTTCAGGAACTCGGGTGGGAGTCTCTAGAGGAAAGGAGGCGTTCTTTTCGTGAATCGCTACTGAGGAAATTTAGAGAACCAGCATTTGAGGCTGACTGCAGTACAATTTTACTGCCGCCAACTTACATTTCGCGGAAAGACCACAAAGATAAGATAAGAGAGATTAGACCTCGTACAGAGACATACAGGCAGTCATTTTCCCTCGTTCTGTTTGGGAGTGGAACAGGGAGAGATGATGTTAGTTGTGGTACGAGGTACCCTCCGCCACGCACCGTATGGTCGATTTCCGAGTATGTATGTAGATGTAGAAGTGAAAGTTACATAAATAGCTAAATTTTACCATACAGAAAAATTCTGTTTATTAACAGAAGTTAACTACAGTAGGGTGACATTGTGAGAGGATTTTTATGCTGGATGACTGTGCATAATGAATGGTCCTGCCATAAGTGGGATTAATGCAGGAAAGAAAAGTAGATAACACAACATTTGTAAACAAAATGTCGAGGTCAAGTGTGATGTAACAGTTCTGAAACACTGTACTCATATTGGAGTGATATACCAATATTGGAACAGTATGGTTTCAAATCCAAGTTTCCTTTTAAGATTCTCCTATTGTGTCTGTAAATAAGTTTGTGTGATTGCTTTCACAGTTATTCCAGCAAGTTCACAGTGAATTCCGTTCAGACTCTTCATCTGAAGAACTGATAACTTACATGTTCTGTCATGTTAAAAGCTGACGACAACAAAAATGAAAAATGTGGAGGGTGCAATAGCTTTCAAGATGAGTGTACTCTGCAATGCCTCTCCTGTGTTTATAAGATTTTTGCATTTAGAGTAGTGTATCAGCTTCTGCTCTGCTTTCTCCAAAAATGCTATGTTTGCAGATGTTGTCCTTGTGTTGATTTTATGGTACATTAATATAGCTCTGTCTGCTTAAGAGCTATGCTAATGTATTTGTTAATTCAGTTTTTTTTCAGTAAATTGTCATTATTCAGTGATAATTAATATCTTTTCTGACTTCACGTTCGGAACTCAGAAAGTGGAATGGATACAGCTATGTCATGTTTTTACCTCTTCAGACGGAGGACTGGTACCAGCTGTCGGGCATCACACCAATCGGCGAATGGGGCTCACTACGTCTGCGCACAAGATATCTCCATGACCTTATAATGCCACAAGAAGAGTACTCTCCACTGCAGCAGTTGGTACTGGATCCATCTCTGGAAGTGGTTCGAGCTTTGGCAGACACATGCCACTTGGACAGAGCCCCACTAGCTACTTCTTTGCTGCGTATTTTTAGGTATGATTTTGCAGTTAAATTTTTTCACTGAAGGAAAATATTTTTATGCTTTGACAGAAAGTGTGTATCCATTAGCCAAGTATTTTAACTGGTGGTAGATATGATGGGTTCTTTTAATTTAATGTATGTGCTCACCTGTTTTCAATCAGTGCCACATTTTTTACTTCACTTATAAATCATTTTCTGCTACACTAGCAACTACTGCTTTTTGCATATTCATTTCCAAGTTGTTGTTGTTGTTGTTGTTGTTGTTGTTTATGGTGATGGTGGTGACCCCCCCCCCCCCCCAAATTATGAGTCTGGCTCCAGCTGCCAGAGACTGTGGTCGTGTGTGTGTGTGTGTGTGTGTGTGTGTGTGTGTTTAATTTTGACAAAGGTCTTGTTGACCAGCAGCTAATTGTCCGACAGTCTCTTTGTTGTGCCCTTCTGTGACTCAGCATCTCTGCTATACTATGAGTAGCAACTATTTCTTTTATTATATTGATACTTATTCCAATGTAACATTGTTACAGTCCATCCTAGATTTTCCATTGTTTAACAAAGTTATTCTCATACAAATAGAACTGTTTCATTAGGGAAGTAATACATATTTATTTTTCTTTCCCACTACTTTAAAAATTTTCATTTAACATAAAACAGTTAAATACTTGAAGCTACAACTGTTATTTAGTGCAAACTCCAACATAAGAAATTCTCCTAAGGGGATAAATCAGCTTTATTTTAATATAAAAAATAAAATTAAAAACCTTGACAATATTTTCATAGTAAAATTATAGCTTACAGCAAACATTATGCCGCCTCATGATTCATCTAATGTGTTGTAACTATTTCTTCCTATGATGTATCATTTGCTTTATCTTGGTGTGGCCACTGTTCTCTCCAACTTTTTTCTAATTGCTTTAAAATCCAGAATTGCTACACCACATTTCTAGGAGTAACTTGTGATACTACTTTCGAGTTAACAAATTGTGTATTATCTCATCGCTAAGTATAAGAACTGCACTATATGACTACTGCCAACATTCTGTATGCAGGATAATAGTAGTCTGGCAAAAGTTCATTCCTTTGCATCTGGCAGCATTCCTTCATTGTTAATATTACAATGCTTTGGTAGTCTGTGAATCTCCAGGGCAGGCTGGTGAGGCCAGCGATCCATGGAATACATATTTGTGCGTCCGAGTAGGTATTTTCAATTGTGAAATCAGTGCTATAGCCATCCCATGTTGAAAGTGCACATTGTTCCTTAATATAGCTTGATGATGATGATGATGATGATGATGATGATGATGAAGTCTCATGCTCCATAACAGAGCGTAGGGGACTATGTGAGAGACCCGCACCACTGTACTAGGCAAGGTCCTAGTGGAGGTGGTTTGCCATTGCCTTCCTCCGGCCGTAATGGGGATGAATGATGATGATGAAGACAACACAACACCCAGTCATCTTGAGGCAGGTGAAAATTCCTGACCCCGCCAGGAATCGAACCCGGGACCCCATGCTCAGGAAGCGAGAACGCTTTCGTGAGACCAAGAGCTGTGGACTAATATAGCTTATTCCATACAAAATAAAAATAAAATCTCCACACAATATCGGTACCTCTAAATTCAAGAAGTTATAAAATAACTTTTTGTTATGAGTATCATTTGTAAGAGCAATGCACTGTCCATAGGGATCCAATGAAGAAAAGATGTGTTTCTTCAATAGAATTTCAGAAGGGGGTACCAAGAGGATTGCTGCTCATTTGGATTTCAGTGTGACAGATGAGTAGGGTGCCGCAGTGGCAGTATTTGAATGTGGGAAAAGCAGTAGAGAGATACAGTCGCTCAGAGAGAGGAAGAAATGATGGAAAAAGGAAGATCAAGGGAGCCCGAGACGAAGGAGGATAGAAGATAGACCCTAAAGGTGGGACCAAGCGGAGTGTCATAGTGGCTAGCACACTGGACTCGCATTTGGGAGGACAACAGTTCAATCCTGTGTCCGCCCATCCTGATTTAGATTTTCCGTGATTTCCCTAAATCACTGCAGGCAAATGCTGGGATGCTTCCTTTGAAAGGGCACAGCCGACTTCCTTCCCCATCCATCCCTAATCTGATGAGACTGATGACATCTCTGTCTGGTCTCCTTCCCCAAGACAACCCAACCTAAAGGTGAATATCCTTCCCCCTCCACCCCAGCTTCCCACCTTGTACTTCAGTGGCACACTGGAGGATAGTGGTATTTGCCAGTCCTGCAGTACATACACTACCAGCATCAACCACAAAGTACTTGAATTTGATTTAGCTCCTTTTTATAGAAACTTGTTACATCAATCCTCTGATCACTTTTTGTACTCTCCTTTAGTTGATTGCCGTCAGCCATGTTCTCCTGATCATCAGGCACAATTTATACTTTGTGCATAACAATAATTATGATATATCAGCAATATTAGTGTGTCATCTAATTTAAACACTCCATAAAACTATTACTATTACCACCTATCCAGTAGAAAGTAGTAACAACCCTTGTATATCATTATTTGTAATAAAAATTAAGTATAAAGCATTGTCATCTCATAGAAAAGTAATATAATTACTAATCTTCTTCATCATTAGTACTACATAGAATATTATAAATTGTTCAGTGAATTCCATAACTGGCATCCAGTACACTACTCGTATTTAAATTAATCACAGCCGTAGCTAAAGGTAGACATAGGAATCTCAATGGGAAGGTCTAATTACTCCAGCTACAAGATCTAAAACTGCAGATGAGATACTTATTAATTGACCCCCTTCATTGCGGCTACTAGTGTGTGTGATCCTAGTAGGCTGGTAAGTGATTTCTGTTATGATCTCCCTTACTCATGTATTTTGGCCACCTGATCCTTTACATTCTCTATGTGACAGTCTAGCTCCCATATTTTTCTCAGCCTCAACTGTAGGCTTTTTTCTAAAACACCTATTCTTCCGTTTCATCAACTTTCCATCAGTTTCATATTGTTATAAAAAAGGCTGAAAGAGCGTTGTGGAAGATGGCAACATTTCAGCTGACTTTCAGAGACTCTGTTCTTCCAGAGTACTTTAAAGTCATGATTTATCACTTAAACACTTGTAAGGTCTAGGCAGCATGTAGAAATCATAGTTAAATAGCCTCTGAACCTGGCACCACATGTTAGTCTTGTCAGTTGTGCATTAACTGTAGTGACAATTATACCATCTAGAATCAGGATTGTCATATTACTTGAACGTGAAGTAGATCCAAAAATTTAAGTGAATAAATTCATACAAAACAGCAAAGCAGTAAAATCATACAAATCACAACAGTTCCCTAATTCTTCAATGTCTTTTGCTGCTACTGTGAATAAACTAATGCAAAAAGTTGATATCTCCACAGACAGAGGCACTCTAACAAGAAATCTTAGTTGTGTCAGAAAAATCTGATTACATTTCTACAGAGTCCATGTACAATGAAGGAACCATCGTAGGTTCTCCAATTTGGTAACAAGATGAGGATAAAGGCACAGAAAGCCATTACTGTTAATAACTGCTCTGACACAGCAGTGAAAAGTTCCTTTCACAGGGATAAGATCATTGTATTTGTAAAAAATGCATTTTGATCCTACTGACACCAATGCACCGTGGGAGGTTGCTGTATTCTCCACTTAGGTGGAATGGCTGTTTTTCTAGATAATGCAGGTTACAGATATTTAAGAGGTTGCCATTTAAGAGTCCAAGCAACATACGAGATAACAGTATACTTACTGCCACAAGAAGCTATAGACTGTAGTGGTCTCATGGTCTCATAATACAGTTCCCTTGCTCATTTCTCATAACGAAGTATTGTGAAGTATAATCCACTTGCCACTATAATCAAGGCGTCAAGAACCTCATGATAGTTCAAGAATTGTGTATTGTAAGCTCTGACACCAACACAAAAGCTCAGCAGTACTGTAGGGCCATTCAGCAGTTCTGTAGGGCCATCTTCCGGCGTAAACCACTCACTGTGTTTCACAGATCTCACAAAAAATGATTTGATGACATGCCTTAACACACAGATGTTCCACATAACAGTTACCGTATTTACTCGAATCTAAGCCGCACTTTTTTTCCGGTTTTTGTAATCCAAAAAACCGCCTGTGGCTTAGAATCGAGTGCAAAGCAAGCGGGAGTTCTGAAAAATGTTGGTGGGTGCCGCCACAACTAACTTCTGCCGTCGAATATATGTAGCGCCACACAGGCATGCTTTGTAGGCACAAAGATACATACTGGCACCAAAATCTCTGCGTCAGTAAATAAATAAAAAAAAAAAAAAAAGTGGAAGACGAGCCTTTTTCCTGCGCCCAGAGTTTCGACCACTGCATTTTGGTACATTATCCAACGAAGTAAATATAAATTCTGTATTGTTGATCTTCGAATGTAGCAGCATTTCAATGTACTACGAAAATCCGACTGGCAAGACTGTTTGGGATGTTTGTCAATATGGCCAACTCTACGTTCTGAATTTTTTCCTACCTGTGAGAAGAGATGGTTGCTAATAGGAGCTTTTATGAATTGAATTGTGAATCACATGTAGTATTCTCTTCGCCATAAGATTAATACGAATATAAACATTTTGCCATGTATTGTTTCGTGTTTGCTACTATCTCATTTAAATCCTGTCTGCCTAATAAACTACGAAACTAGAGTGAGACAACAGCAAACGGGGAAGAATATACATATCATGTCATGTTTATATTCGTATTATTCTTATGCCTGATAGTGATACAGTCAGAAATGAAGCACGGCAACTGACTAGATTTTTAAATCTAAGATGTCTCTTTTCTGTGCAGAATGTAATGAACTAAAGAGGCGCCTGCAAAGATTTTGGAACGGAGAAAAATTTTCGCTAAAATTTCGTTCAGAACATCATCTATCATACGCAGTCTGTTATTTGGTTCTTGTTGATCATTATCAAAGAAAGCAGTAGTGTAAGTAACAACAAATGTTTCGCTAATGAGACGACTCCTCTCTATTTTTTATTTGCAAGCGGCGGTAGCGCGCACAAAAGCAAGCCACGCCGCGAGCGGCGACAGGCCGTAAACACGCACTATCAGAATGCGACAAACAATGCATGACACAGTGCAGTAATGCATTTTCAGCTTGGAGTGACGTAAACACCTATAATAAAGAGAATGGCACTTATCAGATCAAAGAAAAATAAGCAATCAATTCAAACCAGACGAAGCACGTGAAAAAGGAAGGATATCCGTATAAATACGGACGGAGCGCGTGACACGTAGCAATGGCTACCTGGTAAACCGTAACTGCTAAGCTTACGACTCGAACCAAACTACTGCAGCTGTATCGTCATTCATTCAACCTAAATTGTGTCTCATATTACAACTAGACGAACTTTGTTTCAATTTGGAGATGCGGCCTAACACTTTTCTCTCCCCTTGAATTTCGAGTCTCAAATTTCAGGTGTGGCTTAGATTCGGGAAAAATTTTTTTCCTTGATTTCGAGTCTCATTTTTCAGGTGCGGTTTAGATTCGAGTGTGGCTTAGATTTGAGTAAATACGGTAGATATACTTCTTGTCCTTAGTCAGCATAACTATGTCTATACTGTACAAACAGAGCTTTTTTGAATAGTCAAGATCTGCCACATACGTATTGAGCATGCAGTAAAGGAAACAAAAGAAAAATTTTGAGTAGGAATTAAAATCCATGGAGAAGTAATAAAAACTTTGAGGTTTGTCGACGACATTGTAATTCAGTCAGAGACAGCAAAGGACCTGGAAGAGCAGTTGAACGGAATGGACAGTGTCTTGAAAGGAGGATATAAGATGAACACCAACAAAAGCAAAACGAGCATAATGGAATGTAGTCGAATTAAATCAGGTGATGCTGAGGGAATGAGATTAGAAAATGGGACACTTAAAATAGTAGATGTGTTTTGCTATTTGGGGAGCAAAATAAGTGATGATGGTCAAAGTAGAGAGGATATAAAATGTATACTGACAATGGCAAGGAAAGTGTTTCTGAAGAAGAAAAATTTGTTAACATCGAGTATAGATTTAAGTGTCAGGAAGTTGTTTCTGTAAGTACTTGTATGGAGTGTAGCTATGTATGGAAGTGAAACATGGACAATAAATAGTTTAGACAAGAAGAGAATAGAAGCTTTTGAAATGTGGTGCTACAGAAGAATGCTGAAGATTAGATGGGTAGATCACATAACTAATGAGGATGTACTGAATAGAATTGGGGATAAGAGGAATTTGTGGTACAACTTGACTGAAAGGATGGATCGGTGGGTAGGACATGTTCTGAGGCATCAGGGGAGGGCAGCGTGGAGGGTAAAAATCATAGCAGATTCAGAAGGATGTAGGTTGTAGTAGGTACTTGGAGGGGTTAAGTAGTTTGCACAGGATAGAGTAGCATGGAGAGCAGCATCAAACCAGTTTCTGGACTGAAGACCCCAACAACAACAAACTTGTGTACTACAAAACTATTCAGTGTAATTTATTTTTCAAATTAAAGGTCTCTCAAACATACAACATTTTTGGGAAAATAAAACAGTGGAAAATCCTGGATGGAATGTAACAATATTATGGAAAGGATAATTGCTACTCAACATATAGTGGAGATGCTGAGTTGCAGATAGGCACAACAAAAGGACTGTCAGAAAGTAAGATTTCTGACAGTCTTTTTGTCATGCCTATCTGCAAGTCAGCATTTCCACTATATGGTGAGTAACAACTACCCTTTTCGCAATATTGTTACAGTTTTGGTAAAATTAGTCATGCAGAAGTGTCAGAAAATCTGACGTCAGTTACTAAAACTATTACTCGAATGGAGTTCATTGGAAGTAGGGCATCTTTGTTTGATGTCAACTGCAGAATTATAGTGCTTTACACAGAAAATGAACTGTCATTTTACAGTTATATGTGTACTTCAGGCTTGTGACAAAATTAAATTCCAATTTTAACATTCAGCAACTATCAGTCAACAAAACTAATGCCCTCAGATTTAAAACATTTTTAAGTGGGAACCAAAAAAGGGCCAAATTTTGTGACATTTCATTTAAAAAAAAAAAAAGAGAGATTTTACATGCAAGTTACCTCTTGTTTTGTAATCCATTTTAAGCTATAAGTTGCCATTTAACTGGCTGGGTGAAGCAGTCCAAAAGGTTGGAGGAAGGCAAGGACATACCACCTAGTATACGACTGTGCCTAATAAACTTTGTGGTGTTCAAACCAAACTTTGTTTTAAGGGCAGCTTTAATTATAGAGAAGGATTCATATTCCTAGTAGTGTGAAAATGCTGAGTTTACAGTCAGTTTCACCTTGTACTGTTTATGTAAATATCTTCGTGTAAATAACTAAAAGATCTTTGTGGAGGCAATTGGTATAGTGTGATAATTTTGTATGCAGGTATGAAAGGAAGGAAGCTGACCTGTTGAAAGCACTAAATGAAGCTGAGATCGAGAAAGAAGAAGAAACATCTACGCTTTTCCGAGCAGCATCTCTCACAACTACCCTCATGGACTTATATATGAAATCTGTCTGCACTGGTTTTCTACAATCAGCTATTCAGGATACTATTTTAAAACTGCTTGAATCGAAACAGTCATGTGAGGTAAATATGCAAATAAGTCATTGAGACGTCAGTAAAGCATTGTCCGTATTATAGCATCTCTCTTCTGATTTATAAGCTGCGTTTTTGAGTATTATATTCTTTTGTTGTGTTTTGTAGTTTTTCATTGCCAAAATACCAATCTAAAAAATACAAGGAATCATTGCATTATGAAAATATAGAAATAAAAATAAATTACTAATACTTTGAAGATGGAGGTAGGCCACTACTACCGGATAACAATGAATTGAATGCATTAATGTCTCATCTTTGTTGCTAATTTTGTGGCGTTGAAAATATCTTTGAATTTGAGGGAATTTTCATTTTTATTTTCATCTTTGTTATGTGATTTGCCTGGTCTGTTAATTGTATTGTTTTCTCATCTTTGTAGTGACAACATATTTGTTAGTTCTAAAATCAGTTTTAACTGTGTATTAAGTGCGAAGTGATATCATATTTGATGATAGTAATAAAAAGGCTACTACAGGTTTGGGAAGTTAATCATATCTTAAGTAGTAATACCTATGTTAATCTAGTTTTCTCAACATCTAAGTTGACAAGGGTTTAATGGTTGGGAAAAACTTTATTAAGCTTTTTTCTCCCATAGTTTAAAATATTTGTGCAGCTGTCCATATGCCCTCTTTCTTCAGCACTTTAAAATTTTTTATGCTGGTGTTCTGAGATGCATTCTCCAAATACAAAAGTTATTATTTATTTATTATTTGGAGCTTTTCCTCATTACATAGGCTTATCTCCAACATAAGAATTTACTCGGAAATTACGATACAAAGAATAAACATTTTTAAACTATATTTTCAAAATATTCCTCCAGGTGTTTCAATCTTGTGTGTCCTCTTCTTCTGTGCCCATTCTCCTCATTGTGTGCTGTGCATTTTGGAGTCAGATGGTCATAAGTCGTCTTCTTCTTCTTCTCCCCTCCAGTTCCCGCTCCAGTAACAGTTTTGGTATTCTGGATTCCCCCATTTGTCGTACATGCCTGTACCACTGTAATTTCTTCCTGTCCATTATGTCATATATTCTATCTTTTATTTCCATTCTCCTTATTATTTCAGTATTCCTTTTCTTCTCTTTCCTGGAGAATCTTGCAGATCTTCTCCAGAAGTCCATCTCTAGCTTTTGTAATTTTTTTGTGTGCTTCAGGTTAATTGTCCAGGTCTCCATCCCATACAGAACCACACTCTCTAATATTGATTTGTGTATTAATTTTTTACTTCTGCTCATTACATTCCTGATCCATAAGACTGAGTTAAGCATCCCAATGACCTTCCGTCCGCCACTAATTCTTTTATTGATTTCAGACCCTGATTTTCCCTTGATTTCTAAAATGGATCCCAAATAACAGAAAGTGTTTATCTTTTTGATTTTCTTTCCTTCATTGTATAGCTCATCTGAATCATTACCGTATTTACTCGAATCTAAGCTGCACTTTTTTTCCGGTTTTTGTAATCCAAAAATGTTCTTCTTGGGTTCTGAAATTTTTTTCCAGTTTGTTTTTAATTACTTTTGCAAAAATTCTCATTAGCGTGTTTCTAACACAAATCCTCAATAGTTTGAACAAATTTTGCGATCCCCTTTCTTAAATATGGTATTAATGTAACCTAGCTTCACCTCGTTGAGTATTGAATCTCCATGTACCATTTTGTTGAAGAGCTGTGTTATCAGTTTCACAATTTTGTCACCACCATATTTCAGACACTCCAGACTGATATTACCTGGTCCAGGTGATTTACCATTCTTTCCTGTTCTCAATGCCTGAAGTACTTCACTTTTTAAAATCTGGATCTCATCATCTTCATGTCCAGTTTCTTCCACTGTTTCTTCTTCTAGATATTCTTCTCTGTCCTCATTTAATAATTTTTGGAAATACTCTTCCCATTCCTGTTTTGTTATCAGTTGGAGATTGGTTTTGTTTTTTGTATCCTGTCAATGCCCTTTTAATACTGGCCATGATTCTTTTGCTCTCCCAAATCCTAATTTTCTATTAACCTTGGCACATGTTCTTTCCCATGCTTCATTTTTTGCCATCCTTATTTTTTTCATCACTTCATTCTTCTTTTCTTTGTATATTGATCTTGTTTCTTCTGATGTATCATTCAACCACTGAAGGAACGCATTTCGTTTTTCTCTAACGAGGACTTCTGTTTGGTCTGACCACCACTCTGCTGCACGGTTGTCGTTGCTATCTTTTCTACCCAACATCTCTGTTGCTGTGATTTTCACATTAGTTTTTATATAGTCATATATTTCCTCTGTACTTCCTTCAGATGATTCATGTAGGCTGTCAATATTAAAAGGTAAATTTTCATCTTTCTCAGTCTGGTTCATTTTATTTATGTTACTTGTATCATTCCTTGCATTTTTGCATGGCCAAAAAGATTTCATTTTTACTAGATGGTGGTCTTTTCCACACTGGGCTCCTCTGTAAGATCTGACATCTACTGTCTTGAAACTACTTTTTTTGGCTAATGATAATAAATCTGTTACAGCACAAAGTTCTTTAGTGGTCTTTTGCCAAGTATATTTATGATTGTCCTTGTGTTTGAAAAATGTGTTGGTAATTTTTAGATCAAATTGTTCACAAGTTGCAATCAATCTTTCCCCATTGTCATTATATTCTTCCTCTCCATGTTTTTCGTACAATTCTACGGAATTCTCTAATTCCTACTCTTCCATTCGTGTTGCCCATGATAATCAGTTCCTTTCTTCTTGGGATTTTTTCAATGGTCTCCCTGAGGGTGGTCCAGAATGTATCTTTCTCCTTATCTTTTGTGTCATTAGTGGGTGCATATACCCCAATAATCACAACTTCCTTAGCAAATAATGTCATTTGAACAGTTATAAAACATTGATTGATGAATGTCCAATTTGTGATTCTTTTTTTCCGTGATTTCTTTACGATAATGGAGACTCCTGATTTGGCTCTTACTGCTTTTGATACCTCACTCCAGATATGTACTTAATTTTCCAGCCCTTCTTCTCCTTGGCCTTTCTTCTTTGTTTCAGAGAGTATGACAACATCCATCTTGAACATGTCAAGTTCTGCGGGTAGTAAATTTATTTTAGTGGAAATACCTTGCACATTCCAGCATCCAAACATCAACACAAAAAATACAAAAGTTACACAAATTAAAAGTTGCAGAACAGTCTGACTGTTGCATGTGTGGTATCTGGTCCTCAGAAACAAATGGGAATAACACTTGCAACCAGGAATGCAGCTTAGGTATGGATTAAAGTAATGAATATTTGGACTTGGGGGGGGGGGGGGGGTGTACTACTGGAATAGAAACTTTTTACCTAGTTTTGTGTGGATGGGGATTGACACTTGGCCATTACGTCACTCTGAGAACAAAGAGTAAGTTACTGGAAAATATTCACACACCTGGACACCTTTTTGGCAAGAAAGGTCACATGTATGATTTCAGTTTCTGTGTTGTGGGCACATGAGGAGTCCACAAAGACATATACAACTGAAGAATAACTTTCAGAATAATTTAGTTGATATCTTTTTGTTAAAATAATAATACGCATGTAAGATTTCTGTGGGCATTTGATCTCTGATGATAAGACACCAAAGGCACAAATAAATTAATGTAAAAAGTATGTTAAATTTTGTACTTATTATAGTAAACATATGTCATTCATTTAGTTTCCTATCACAGTTTCGTTTCATACATATTCTTTAATGGTGACTAGTTTAGAATGAGTCTGTACATTTTTGAACCATTGCGCCTGCAAAATAATTCCATTGTAATGCATAAAAAAAGACCACCTTAGTGAAGAGGCATATTATCTGTATTTCGAGCTGACAAATATCTTTCGTATTAATCTTATATATAAAAACAAAGATGAGGTGACTTACCGAACGAAAGCGCTGGCAGGTCGATAGACACACAAACAAACACAAACATACACACAAAATTCAAGCTTTCGCAACAAACTGTTGCCTCATCAGGAAAGAGGAAAGGAGAGGGGAAGACGAAAGGAAGTGGGTTTTAAGGGAGAGGGTAAGGAGTCATTCCAATCCCGGGAGCGGGAAGACTTACCTTTGGGGGAAAAAAGGACAGGTATACACTCGCACACACGCACATATCCATCCCCCACACACAGGGATGGATATGTGCGTGTGTGCGAGTGTATACCTGTCCTTTTTTCCCCCAAAGGTAAGTCTTTCCGCTCCCGGGATTGGAATGACTCCTTACCCTCTCCCTTAAAACCCACTTACTTTCGTCTTCCCCTCTCCTTCCCTCTTTCCTGATGAGGCAACAGTTTGTTGCGAAAGCTTGAATTTTGTGTGTATGTTTGTGTTTGTTTGTGTGTCTATCGACCTGCCAGCGCTTTCGTTCGGTAAGTCACCTCATCTTTGTTTTTATATATCAGGAAAGAGGGATGAGGCAACAGTTTGTTGCGAAAGCTTGAATTTTGTGTGTATGTTTGTGTTTGTTTGTGTGTCTATCGACCTGCCAGCGCTTTCGTTCGGTAAGTCACCTCATCTTTGTTTTTATATATAAAACTAACATTACTTTTATACAGAATGAAACTGTCTTGCTTGAAAAAGGGCTGAAGTACAATGTCGTGCCCAACGTGTCAGACGAAAATGTGATTAAAAAAATGCTTGTCGATCTAAAAATTGGTATTGATTGTAACAAAATAGGTAGTCATGTCAAACTAGAATGCTTATGATGTAGCTAATATTCTCAGTAAAAATACAGCCTCCCTTCATAATGTTACACATAATCATAGAAAATTGTTCATTAATAATAGATTTAAAGAAGCAGATGTTCTAATAACTAAGTCTGACAAAGGTTGCTCTATAGTTATTGCCTACAAGTCTGAATATATTTCCAAAACCTTAGATTTTTTTAGCGAAAATAATATTTCGGAACTGCATGAGGATCCGACTCCAGAGCTACAAAAAGAAGTCAGGTCAGCCATCAATAACGCAAAATTTCTAATCAAACATTTTCAGAATAGAATGCTTATTAACATGGTCCCTCTGCCCCCAAAACTTTAGTCTCAATTTAAAATCCAGAAACCTAACCATCAGATACGGCCAATATCTAATAGTATGAATAGCGTGTACCATGATTTGGCCAAATTTCTACATAAAACTCTGAAAAAATCATTCAGTTTTTAGAACAGTTGTTCCATCCCCGATAGTCACACCTTAGTCCATAAAATAAAAGATTTAGAATGCAGTTCGGACACCAAGTTGTTTTCATTAGACATCAAAAATCTTTATACTAATGTTCCTGTACAGGAAATGCTTACAATCATAGAAAAAAATTTATGTCATTTCGAAAAAGATTTTTCAGATGAACAAATTACTCATTTCATTAATCTCATCACAGTTATAGTCAAGTAAAACTATTTTGAGTATAATGAACAATTTTACCAACAATCCGATGGTCTCGCTGTGGGAAATCCCTTGGCTGGTATTCTTGCCAATATTTTCATCAAATCTCTAGAAGAAAAGTTTTCCAACTGTTTTTCAGCTACAGCACTAGGCATTCTCTCCTATTTCAGATACGTTGAGGATATTTTAGTCATCTAGAAGGGTCCTGCTGATGGCTTTGACGGTATTTTTAATCTCTTCAGTGAACTTCATGAGAAAATATCTTTCACCTTCGAACTTGAAAATGAGGCCCGCCAATTAAACTTTCTTGACTTGACGCTTACAATAGAAGAAAATAAAATCTCATTCAATATTTTTCGTAAAGAAATGTATACTGATAAGATCGTACGTGTGTCTTCTATGCATCCACAATCTCATAAAAACGCTTTCTTTCACTCTACTATTCACCGAGCAACTTCTATTCCACTTTCGAAAGAAAAATTCAACAACGAAATCAATTTACTCTAAACAATAGCAATTAATAATGAGTATGAACGTGGCATGGGAGATAACATCCTTAAGAAGAAAATTGTTAAGAGTTACTGCGCTTGGCACTTCTATCATTGAATCTAACCCAAAAAAATATTTTTCTCTTCCTTTCTCGGGGCCTATCTCTTATCAGATCCAACACCTTCTATGTAATAAATACAACTGCAACGTTGCCTTGTCTACCAATAATATTCTGAAGAAAAAAAAAAAAAAAAAAAAAGCTTCATAATTTAAAATCAACTCCTGCCCCATTAGAAAGTACTGACATCTATAAGATTTTCTGCAACACCTGCTCTTCGTATTACATAGGACAAACAGGACGTGCCTTTACAACCAGGTATAAAGAACACCTTTTGAGAAAAAATGGCATTAGCAACCAAAATTTGTCTTTTGCCGACCATCTTCTGATTACAGGTCACGAGTCTAAAGCTATTTACAATATCAACATTTTGCACACCAAGAAGGAAGGGCATAGATTAGATATTCTTGAAGAATCAGAGATTTTTAAACATCTTTCTCGAAATGATAGCCTCATTCTCAATGAGCGGTTGCAGTTGTGTAATAAAAATTTCTTCAGCGGTATAAAGCCATTACTTGACATTTAATTTCAGGTCTCCACGTGCAGTTACCGAAATGTTTTTTTCCGTCTAAGTCAACTCATAATTTTTCATTTATTAAATGGTTTATTGGCTGTATTTCATGTTGTATCATTTTCTACAGGCTGTGTCATTCAGCCCCTTTTTGTACTTCTATAGTGATGTTTTTATACTTTGAACTTTACTAGTAAGCTCTGATGTAGACAAAATGTTACGTTATCTGTTCCTGTTAAACAAAATATTGCCTTTTACATTATGTACTGAATAATGTTCATCATAATATTTGCCTGTCTGCATTTGAACATTAAGTAGCCTAGTTGTACTTGCGGCTACTAGATGGCACTCGCAGTGCACTGCTCACCTGCCCGTAGTTGTTAACGCGGGCGCCTCAGTCTGAAGCATGACATATGCAAGCAGCCCATAGTGGCTCGCCTTCCACACATTTTACTTTAAATTGTGACTAAAGCTGTTTCACTTTATATTTATTTCATACATGACATGTAAGTACTGCCTCTTTTTGTACTGTTAATCAGTTTTAAAACTGTATTTCTATGCTTTTACATAAGCAAAATGTTACTATGACTATTGTTGTCATATAAAACTTTGCCTGTGAGTTCAAGTACTAAATACTGTTCATTTTAACATTCAGCTGTCTATATTTTAAATGTTAAGTAGGCTATTTATATTTACGGCTACCAGATGGCACTCTTGGTGTCACGTTCAACTGCTCGCACTTGTTAACGCAGGCTCCTCAGTCTGCTGCTATCTGTGGCTTTACAGATATTAGCAGCCCATAGTGAATTGCTTTCAAGCATTCTTTTCAAAAAAAATTGTGACTAAAGCCCTTCTGGCCTGTTATTTATTTTATACGTAACATGTAAGTACTGTCTCTGTCTTGTATTGTTAGTCAGTTCTTACACTTTTATATAAAAACATTTTCTTTTCCCATAAATTTATAATTATCTTAAAGGCCATTTAAAACATTCAGATTCTGATGAAGGCACTCTTAGAAGTGTTGACACATGGTTAATAAGACTAAAAACTGTGACCGAGGGCTCATTTGCTTCAACTTTAATTTGTAATAGTTTTGTTACACTGGAATTATTTTCCATGCAGTTGACAAAGATGCAGGTAGTGGTTGATTCGAAAATAAATAGACTTGTTCAGATCTAGTCACCAATAAGGAATATGTATGCAACTATGACAGGAATTTAAATAAATAATGAAACATAGTTGCTGGTCCTTTATGCCAATGCAGTGTTCAAATACAAAAATATCTGTAAGTTCATAACGATACAGTCTTGGAAAATCAGTATTGCCAATATGGCTAATGGTTACCTGAGTTGCAGTCGACTTGCTCTCCATTACTGTCAGTCACATTTCTCAAAAAATCACGTGCAACTATACATAATTAACAATTATTATAATAGTCCATGTAGAAATGTCTGTTCAAATAACCAACTAAAATAAATTCAAAAGGATTGAAATAATAAATCAGAAGTCTCTGACTGGGTGATAGCATTAAAGACTGAATGTACTAATAACCATTGCCTCACTGAAATACACTAGTCAGCCAGAACATTGACCACCAACCTACTATTGATATAAACTCATCCAGATGATAGCAGCATCACCTGGCAAGGAATGACTGCTAGTCAGATGCATGCATGGTGCATGTAGCATCAGTGAGCATGCTATCCATGTGTAGAGTGAGGAAGTGATGCAATCTGTCTCAGTTTGACTGAGGGCAGATTATGATGGCCTGAAGGCTCGGCACAAGCAGTTTCCAAATCGCACAGCTTGTCAGGTTTTGGTGTAATCAAGCTGAAACCACGTTGAATCATTGTGGGGTTGGGCAGGAACCCCTCATTACAGATGTGGGATGTCGTAGGCTGGGCAGACTGGTAAAACAGAACAAGCAGTGAATTGTGGCAGAACTAACATATGACTTTAATGCTGGGCAGAGTAAAAATACTGTAATTAGTATGTGATATGCTCTGCAAACCTGTTGGTACACTAACTAGAGAAAGAATCTAGGGACTATTAGGCAGTGTTCCATAACAAGCATAAATGAGGCAAATTCACTTTCTCAAAACGGCTGGAAGGTGGTATACAATGGCCAAGAGTTGGGTTTTACCTATAACAGCTTCCTGTCGTGCGCTTCTTCTCCCACTGGTGCATACTTTTTGCCAGAACAATGATGTCACTAATTGTGGGGACACTAACACGTCATTACAGTGGTGTACCTATTATAAGTGTTGTGAGCTGCAGCATGTTTCATTTCATTTCCCTGAATTCATGCCTGTATTTTTACCCAGAATCTAGAGAGGAGTTTCTTGGTTCACATACATGGGTTTAATAACTTTAAGGGCACTTAAAGAGTTGGAGCAGAGAAAAACTTCAACGTTTCATCAAACCTCATCTGCACCCGTCTCTTCAAAATCACATGCATTCTCCATCAAGGGTGTTGAATATGTTTGGCAATCACAATTTGAAAACATTTTCAGAATATGCAATAGACTGGCAAGGGAGACCCCCCTACTTTGCCCAGTCTGGTCTCCAAAATTATGGTTACACATAAACTTAAGAATACATGCAATAAAATCTTCTTGGTTTTTAGGCATATCAATTCACAGTGACGTTTTGGAAAGGATTCCCTATCCTTTAGTCATCTGGTGAGGTGCTGGGATTCAGTAGACTACCTCCTTATATGGTCATGGCTCCAGTTGCCATTTAAATTACAACAATGGTCATTCCACAAGAATTAAACTGCCCCACAGTTGTGCATTTATGTCGTTGGTAGCTCATGCTTGCTATCCATTACTGCCCCACAAAATGCTGCATGTCACTCGCATCTTACTGCTTCCAACACAGTTTGAGTAGTTGTACTGAAAACAAAACCTTTATCATGGTACTCATGAATCCTACAAAATATGTAAAATTATAAAAGTATGAAACAGAAAATAGGAAAAAAACAGTAGCTAGAAGAAATACCATTGTGGAGATGCTGAGTCGCAGACAGGCACAACGAAAAGACTGGCACAAATAAAGCTTTTGGCCAGTAAAGCCTTCATCAACAACAGACAACAGAAACAAACACACACACACACACACACACACACACACACACACACACGACTGTAGGACTGAGACTGCATTCGTGTGTGTACGAGTTGTGTTTGCGTGCGTGCGTGTGTGTGTGTGTGTGTGTGTGTGTGTGTGATATCTGCAGCAGCATCTCTGCTATATGCTGAGTAGCAACTTTCCTCTTCATAATATTGTTACATTCCATCCTGGATTTTCCATTGTTTGAAAAATACCATTGTGATGTAACACACACACACATTTGGAAATGAATCTCAGTTTGCCAGAAATATCTGTGGGAAAAATGAAACTGAGGGAGAAAGGAGGGGGAGGTTGAAAGCAGGTCACTGGTTTTTAGACGTGACATAGAGCCATAGTTTTCAGCACATGAGGAAAATCAGTTACAGAAGTGTTTTGGAGAGGCTGAAAGTAAATAATAATCACCCCCTGAGATGGTGCAGAAGAAAGCACTTAAAATAAACAAAATTTTTTTTTTTTTTTACTTGCATGCAACTTAATATAGTCTTTCTTCAACAGTTGAATCCAACAAAGATGGAATCGCCCGATGATGCTTGTGCCAATGCTGAGTTTCTGCTTCAAGTTCTTGATGAAGTTACTCATTCCATCTTTATGTCTGCCGATGCTTGCCCAAAGTAAGTTAATACCAGTGAAACTGGTGACTTCATCAACTGCTGTAACCTATTTTTCTTAACAATGATTTGGGTACTTCCCTCTCATGTTGAGAATCTTTGCAACCATGTTGCTGAAATCAGTAGTTAACATTGTATTCCACTAGTTTAATTTTTTAAATGTCATATAATATGACTTCCAGGTTTTGAGATGGCACATCTTTTATTATAGTTATGAATATTAGTTCCATATTTATTATTAAGAAAGAAAGTTACTGAGGATATCTTGTGGAAAAAGATATTGCTGGGCGAGATGAGTAGAAAATCAACTGGAAAAAAGACAGCAGTGGATTGGGTGTATGTAGCTAGTCCAATCGCCATTACTCATATTTGATAACTGTTTGCTATCTGAGTTGCTAATCAGTTTAGACTTGTGTTCCAGCTCCCTTTTTGCTTCTGTGTATTGGAAAAGCAGTAACTGTAAAAAATGTGGGATGCTATTGGACACTTTTATCACTAGAGACACTTTTGCCTCAACAAAGTATTCTTCCTTCAACATTGGCCTATTATTGTATTCCTACAAGGACACCTGGTTGAAAGGATCTCAGTTCAGATCCCATCTGGACTTTCAGATGGGTATTGTCATTGGTTTCCATGAATTTTTTCAAATGTATTTTGGGGTGTTTACTTTAGTGACACTGTTAACTAGTTTCTTGCACCTTGTCATACAGCATTTGTACTCCTTCTGTGAGAACACAATCACAGTGGGCCATAAACCCTACTCCTCCCTCAGTTCTTACCCCAACAGAGCAAGTCTCAGGCACATACTGAACAGAATGCTCTGGACTCATCCACACCCGTATTTACCACCTCAGGCAAATTTACAGTGTGTTGAAGAGGTTACATTATACTGTCCTCTGTTGACTTGCAAGTGGAGGATGGGAAGAGCAACTGTCAATAAGCCTCCATATTAGCTTCAATTCCTCTTATTTTCTCCTCATGTCATTATGTAAGAGAAAATAGTATATTGCTCAACTCTTCTTAGAATACGCATTCTTGACGTTAAAACTTTGTGATGCAAAACATTAATCTTATATAACAATGAAAACACTCAATTTTTGACACAATAATGTAATTGGACAGAAAATATCTACTCGCCAAGCGGTGGCAGAACAAACACAGAAAAGAAGGTTATAATTAGACAAACTCTTTCAGGCAGATGGATTAAAGGGGAAGGAAGAGGGGCAAAGGAAAAGGCCTGGAGAGGTCTAGGAAAAGGGGTAGATTTTGGCAAAGTCCTCCAGAACTGCAGGTCAGTGGGAGGCTTACCAGACGGGATGAGAAGGAAAGACTGATGTTGGGGACTGCACTGGATGGAATTTGAAAACCTGAGAGCTTAAAGGTTGAAGACAGGATAATATGCAAGACAGAGATTACTGCTTAAACATCATGCACGAGATAATAAGGGTAAAAAGCTAAATTCATTGTACCTAACAAGGTGGAGGGGAAGGCGGAAAATAGACAGGTAAGAAAATGAAACATGTAGAAAACTAAAAGTGAACGATGAAAGGAGTAGTTACTCTGAAGAAATGCTGACACAGAAGAAATTAACATAAATTTAGGCAAGGTGGGTGGCGAGAACCAAGGACATTTTGTAGCACTAGTTCCCACCTGCAGAGTTCTGAAAAATGGGTGTCTGGGGAAGAATCCAGATAGCATGTGTGCTGAAACAGGCACTGAGGTCACGATTGTCATGTTATAGAGCATGCTCTAAAACAGAACATTGTGTGTTACCGGTATACACCCTCTGCCTATGCCCATTCATCGTAACTGATACTTTGATTCTAGTCATTCCAATGTAAAAGGCCGAACAGTATCCACAAAAGAGCTGGTATATGACATGTGAATTCACAGGTGGCTCTCCCTGTGATAGTATATGTTGTGCAAGTTACAGGGCTGGTATAGGTGGTGGTGGTAGTTGGATGCACAAAGCAAGTCTTGCAGCAGGGACGATCGCAAGGGAAGGAGCCATAGGGTAGGGAGCTGGGTGCAGAAGGAGCATAGGGTCTGACAAGAATATTGTGGAGATTGAGAGGGCAATGGAAAGCTATTCTAGGTGTATAGGGCAAAATTTCAGACAGAATGGATCTCATTTCAGGCCATGATTTTTGAAAGTCATGTCCTTGTCGAAGTAGCTGATTAATACATTCCATACCAGGATAATACTGAGTTGACCGGTAGTGTAATCTGTTGTTTTTTGGAGGGATCAGCAGTACTAGGATTGGATGTGATGGCACAGGAAATCTGCTTTTGAACTAGGCTGGTGGGGTAATTATGTCCAGTGATGGCTGAATTGAGAATGATGGTGTACTGCTGTAAAGTGTCTGCATCTGAACAAATATGTTTGCCTCAGATGCCAAAGCTGTATGGGAGGGGACATTTGACATGGAAAAGATGGCAAATGCCAGAATACAAGTACTGTTGTTTGTTAGTAGGTTTACTGTGGACAGAAGTGTATGGCTGGCCTTCGGTGAGGACAAGATCAACATCAAGGAAAGCAGCACAGGATTCGGAGTAGGACCATGTGAAATTTAATTGGGAAAAGGTATTCAGAGGTTTAACAGGTCAGCCTCACCATGAGTCCATATGGTAAAGATTTCATCAATGTATCTAAACCAAACCAGGGGCTGAAGACTTACAGATCACTCCAAGTGACCCATGATAAGGTTGGCGTAGGAAGGAGCCATCCTGGTTCCCATGGCCATACCCCTGATCAATTAGTATTTCTGCCCCTCAAAGGTGAAGTGGTTGTTAGTAAGTATAAAGTTGATTAAGGTGAGAAGAAAGAGGTCATACTTTTGGGATCATGTGGGCACTGACTGAGGAAATGTTCAGCAGCAGACAGATGTTGCATGTGGCAGATGTCTCTGTAGAGGGAGATGGCATCAATGGTGGCAAACAAGGTGTGTCGTGGGAGTGGGATGGGCTTGGATTTCAGACAATCTAGGACATTTCCTAGATTGGTATCTTTGCTACAGGAGGGAAGTCTTTGTACTATGGGACGCAGTTCCTGGCCAACTAAGGCAAATATACATTTGATGGGTGTTTTGAAGCCAACAACTGTAGGACAGCCAGGATGACTGGATTTGTGGACCTTAGGAAGAAGGTGGGGTGACAAGTTCTATGGATTGACGTGTTAGTCCTTATGGGGGACTGCAGGTAAGTTTGAATCACAGGGATGGGATGTTGATGGCAGACACTGTATGTAGAAATGTCAGACAGCTGGCGTAGACCTTTCACTAACATGGTCCTTTTGATCAAGTACCACAGTGGTAGACCCTTTGTATGCTAGGAGGATAATGCAGAGGACAGGTGAGGGTCATGTTGTAGGGACCTGAGGAAGGGTTATGAAGCAATGCTGGAGTGAGGAATTCTTGGAAGGCTTATAAGGAATGATTTTAAAGTAGTGGTGGTGTATCAAGCTGGGATTATGGTAAGAACTGTTCAAGGCAGGGGATCAATGTCAGGTTTGCTGTTTGAAAGATTTTGGGATGGGTTGTAAACTGATATTTCCAGCTGACATAATGTGTGAAGGAAAGTTGGCTCTTCACCAAATCAGCATAATCAAATGTAGGTTTAGGGATGAAAGTGAGACCCTTAGATAGTACAGATAATTCAGGAGGGGAGAGTACTTTAGACAAGAGGTTGAGGAGACTGTAATGTTGTGACTGATTCTTGTGATTATGAGCTATTCTTGGTCTGGGAGCTAGTGGTGAAGGCTGTGGGGTGTTAAGAAGGTTGTCCAAGCCCAATTTGTAGGAGAGGAATGGTGGTTGATGGTGTGGCTGTTTAGGGAGCTGCAGAGAGGTAGGAAAGGAAAGACCACTGTTCAGGTAGTGTAAGAGAAGATGGAATTGTTTTTGGAGGTGAAGTCTAGTATGTTGTTGCAGTTTGAAGTTTGCTTGGCAGATGATGCCATCCAAGGAAACATGAGGGGCAGATAACTGCAGGATTTTATAG
This sequence comes from Schistocerca serialis cubense, assembly GCF_023864345.2. NCBI lineage: Eukaryota > Metazoa > Arthropoda > Insecta > Orthoptera > Acrididae > Schistocerca > Schistocerca serialis. The sequence continues at coordinate 125,356,660 of NC_064644.1, forward strand.
AAGGATAGAAGTCTGGTGGAGTGGAAATTAGCTGATGAGGTTTATAGGTCACAGATAGCCTGGTAAGAGCAAGAAATTGCTGCATTTGAAACTATATCTCCCTTAGTTGATCAGCAGCAAAGGTACTAACCATTTCCTAGATTGTCTGAAATCTGTGCCCGTCCCACTCCCACCACACACCTTGCTTGTCACTATTGATGCCACCGGCCTCTATACCCACATCTCCCATGTAAATGGTCTGTCAGCTGCTGAACATTTCCTCAGTCAGTGCCCATCTGATTCCAAACATATGACATGCTTCCTACTCACCTTAATCAAATTTATGCTTACCAACTACTACTTCATCTTTGAGGGGCAGACATATTAACAGATCCGAGGTACAGTCGTGGAGACCAGGATGGCTCCTTCCTATACCAACCTTTTCATGGGATCGATAATTCTTCACCCCCTGGTTTGGTTTACATACATTGATGACATATTTACCATATGGACTCATGGTAAGGTTGGCCTGTTAAAATTCCTGGAATCTCTGAATACCTTCTCACAACTAAATTTCACATGGTCCTATTCCAAATCCCGTGCCGCTTTCCTTGATGTTGATCTCATCCTCACCAAAGACCAGATACATACTTCTGTCCACATTAAACCTACTAACAACCAACAATACTTACATTTTTGACAGTTGCCACCCTTTCCATGTCAAATGTTTCATTCCATGCATCATTGGTATTTGAGGCAAATGTATTCATTTGCACGCAGACTCTTTACAGCAATACATGATTATCCTCACCTCAGCCTTCACTGGATATAATTACACCACCAGCCTAGTTCAAAAAACATTTCCTGGGCTATCACATCCCATCCTGATACTGCTGATCCCTCCAAAAAACAATTTCGAAGCACACCACTGGTCACTCACTACTATCCTGGTTTGGAATGTATTAATCAGTTAATCAGCTACTTAGGCAAGACCATGGCTTCCTAAAATCATGCCCTGAAATGCGATTCATTCTGTCTGAGATGTTGCCCACCACACCTAGAATAGCTCTCAGTCGCCCTCCCAATCTCCACAATATTCTTGTCAGACCTTACGCTCCTTCTGAACCCAGCTCCCTACCCTACAGCTCCTTGCCCTGTGATCGTCACCTCTGCAAGACTTGCCCTGTGCATCCAAGTACCACCACGTATACCAGCCCTGTAACTGGCGAAACATGTACTATCACAGGGAGAGCCATATGTGAAATGACACGCCATATACCATCTTTTATGTAAATACTGTTCGGCCTTTTACATCGGCATGACTAGCACCAAATTATCAGTTACGATGAATGGGCATAGACAGAGGGTGTATATTGGCAACACATAATATCTTGTTGCAGAGCATGCTCTACAACATGATAATTGGGACCTCGGTGCCTGTCTCACCACACACCCCACCTGGATTCTTCACCAGAAACCAATTTCTCAGAACTGCGCAGGTGGGAACTAGCGCTACAACACGACCTTGGTTCTTGTCACCCACCTGGCCTAAATTTACATTAATTTCTTCTGTCTCAGCATTTCTTCTCAGTAACCATTCCTTTCATCACTCCCTTTTAGTTTTCTACGTCTTTCATTTTCTTACCTGTCTATTTTCTGCCATTCTCCTCCCATCTCTGTTATGTAAAGTGCACTTAGCTTTTCACTCTTACTAACATCATGCATGATGTTTAAGCAGTAATCTCTGTCTTGTGTATTAACCTGCCTTCCACCTTTAAGCTATCGGGTTTTCAAATTTTGTCCAGTGCAGTCTCCAAAAATAAATCTTTCCTTCTCATCCCGTCTGGCAAGTATCCCCTGACCGGCAGTTCTGGGCGACTTTTTCATAATCTGTCCCTTTTCCTAGACCTCTCCAGTCCTTTTCCTTCACCCCTCTTCTTTCTCCTTCAACCCTTCTGCCTGAAGAAGGAGCCACTGGCTCCAAAAGCTTGCATAATTATAACCCTCTTTCTTGTGTGTGTTCTGCCACCACGTGGTGAGTAGATTTTTATCTATCCAATAAAGTATTCTTGTAGCTTCTGCCACTGGAATCGGATGAGCTCTTTCATCACACTCTCACATTTTCTAAACAAATGGATGATGAAATAAGCTCATCATCTTCGGATTTTCTCCAACTCTTCTATTAAATATACCTTGCAAGTGTCCCAAACAGATGAACAATACTCTAGAATTAGTTAAACAGGAGTTTTGTAAGCTGTAAACTTTGTGGATGAATTATGTTTCCTTTTTTTATAGATAGTTGCAAATTCTGCTCTTTTTCGCAGAAGCCAAGGCACTTTGTCTTAATGAGTACAAATTTCTCCAGTATTGTACGTAAGTTGTCTGCAGAATGAACTGTGGGCTCAGATTGATGTATCTCAACAGGTACTGTGTAAGAAATACATACACAGACTGATTCATCACCATAGAATATAACAATTCGTACCACACCTTGTGATTGATTCGATGAAATAGTAAATTTTATAAGTAATTTGTTTGTAGCATTCATGTGATGCTGTAATCATTTATTTATTCTGTGTTGTATATGTTTCACACTTTTGTGGATCCTTTCAAAAATTTCCCTTGAGAATTTATTTTCTGTTTTTATTCTGTTCCCTGTGTTTTGCTGTGTCTGAGTGAACAGTATTTACTTGTTATCCATAGTAGATTTGAACCTGCTTTCCCTTTCACTTCAATAGTATTTATTTACATGTTCCATTATTGTATAAACCATAGAGTATTAGTTCGATTACCTATCTCACTTGCAGACAGGAATCTGGCCAAACAGCTTTGTACTGTTACGTCTGAACCACATCACATATTTGGAATTCCTTTTCTGATAAGGACAAAATTAAAGAATTCATGATGATGTAATCAGTCTTGTTGTTTATGATATCCTACAGTGAGCAAGAGACAATTAACACAAGCTATGACAAGATACAGCAAGATTGGCACTCAAAATGCGTTATGGTACTTTCTCGTAGTCACTGTAAATTAAGACAGTTACCATATATTTTATGAGAGTAATTCGGTGAGTATCTGGAGTTTTGTTTCAATTATTCATAGGTTTGCTGTATCGTTTATAACTGGTACACTGTCAGCTGATAGACAACACCAAGCCTACCATAAGTAGAGAAATACATAAAAGATGTTCAGTGCAGTACAGAGACAACGTTTCATCGTGGCATGTTATTGACTATGGGACTGGACAGTACAAAAGTAGATGAACTCTTCTAAAGGATGAGGAAAGAGCAGAACATCCATCCATATTCATTACTGCTGCCAGCATGGAATGAGTCTATGGCCTGATTCGTAGTAATATATGCTGTTAATTCATGCTTCCCCCCATGAACTCTGTACGTTGCTGAGATGTGGTGGCTTTGGTACCTCAACAATATAGATAGCTGTACTGTGGGTGCAGCCACAATGAAGTGGTATCTGTGTAGAGACTGTAATAACCTATGGTTGCAGAAGAGAGTGAATCAGCCTTTTCAGTAGTTGCAGGCACAGCATTCTGGATGACTGACTGACAGGTACTTTTGTGACATTAGCCAACATGGCATTGTTGTGCTGGTACTGCAAACAGCTGAAAGCAATGGGAAATTACAACCATTATTTGTCCCAAGGGCATGCAGCCCTAATGTATGGTTAAATGGTAGTGGCATTAAGTTGGGTACAATATTCCACCAACAAAATAGTCCACCATTTGGATCTCTGGGTGGGGACTATTTAGTAGGATGTTGTCATCAGGAGAAATAAAATTGGCATTCTACAGATTAGAGTGTAGAATGTTAGATTTCTTAATTGGGTAGGTAGGTTGGAGAATTTAAAAAGCGAAATGGATAGGTTCAAATTAGAAAAATAAAACTTCTGGTCAGCAATGCAGGAAAAGATAGATTACTGTTTATTATAAAGATAACATGTTAAGCTGCAGGTAGGCACAATTAAGACAGTCAGATGAATACAGGGATATAATACAGGGATATGAGTGAAAAATAGGGGTAATGAAGGAGTAGGTCTAATAAGGAATAAGAAAATAGGAATGTGGATGAGCTTCTATGAACAGCATACTGGACACACTGTCATAGCCAAGGGAGACAAAAAGTGAGCGCCCACCACACTAGTACAAGTTTATATGTCAACTAGCATTGCAGATGATGAAGCGATTAAAAGAATGTGTGATGAAATAAAAGAAATTATTCAGTTAGTTAAGGTGATGAAAATTTAATTGTGATGGGGACTAGAATTCAATAGTAGGAAAAGGAAGGGTGGGAAATGTAGTAAGAGAACATGGATTGGGAGAAAGGAATGGAAGAGGAAGCTGCCACCTGGTAGAATTTTGTACAGAGTGTAAGTCGGTCATTGCTGATACTTGATTTGCTGATTCATTTGAATTATGTAATATTGTAATATATAAGCTGAAAATGTTGAGTGCAGATACTTCTTGATTTACCCCAATAGTTTTTTTAAGCTGCAAGTGCATCACTATAAGAAAGAGTGTAAAGCATCTTTAATTATTGGGATATGTGAGTAACAATTTAGTTGACACCCTACAGTTCTATACAAAGATATAATAATAGGCAGAACTTTCTAAGCATTTATTGTTTGTAAAGTCATTATTGAAGAATCTCTCTCAGTATTCTTAAGTTACTGTAATGTGATCGTGTGTATAAGTTTACATGAACACAGTAAAAGAATTATGAAACTTAAACAGATTGTTTATCAGTACTTTCTTTAGTACCGTAAGATGGGGAAATATTGGACACACGAGTAATTTCGGACAGGAAGAGCATATTTCTGTTCTTATATCGGCATCACTGAATGCAAGCTTTTATTTCGGGTGCACGTTTTGTTGTTTACACCTTATGTATTGCCAAGCGTACATGAAAACACATTGTTGCAGTTGGAAGTCGGAACAATGATGTGTTGCGAGTTACAGTGTGGTGTACTATTGTTGCTAGTTATCTTAATGTGAATGCTTTCGTCATTGTACAAGAAAAGAAAAAATTTGTAAGCTTAATATGCTTATAGTTTACTTACTTAAATGTTAAGAAGGAATGCAGTTTGTCTCCAGATCTCACATTCTCTAATGTCTAGTGAACTATTTACAGATAACCACAGACATTGGGGTGATATCAGACAATGCTGTGTACTTACAAAAGGAGGCTTGGTGCTCTTTCGAGGCACAAATATTATCCTGAAAATCTTGAAAAGGTGGTTGCTGCTGTAAGATCAGGAAAACTATCGTACAGAAAAGTGTCAAGCAAATGTAATGTACAATGTTCAACGTTAGAGAGTAAAGTCAGTAATACAAACCCTCTAGTTTATTGGAAGGCCTTCTGTCTTAAGTATCATCGAAGAGAACACACTTGTCCGTGGTATTTTAAGGGTTGCACATTGGCGTTTTCCTTTTACTTGTGATGATGATAGGTACGTAGTGAAAGGATATCTTGATAATTGTGGATGAAGGGAAAAATGCTTTCCTTGTAGCATGCCAGCGATTGAGTGGTCATGTTCATTCTTACAGTGTCACTCTGGCTGTGTGAGAACATTAAAAGGCAGTGTGCTGAAGTGAGTTATGAAACAGTGAAATCCAGGATGTTGGTGAAAAAATGGAAAATATTGATCCCGAAAGTGTAATCAATTATGACGAGACAAATGTATGTGATGACCCTGGGAGGAAGCATGTAATAGAAGGGGAACAAAACATTCTGAAAGGATCTTAGATTTGTCTAAGAGTAGTAATTCAGTAATGGTGGCTGCCACTGGGGACAGAAAACTATTACCTTCCTATGTGGTCTACAAATTGGAGCATTATGGACACGTGGCAAGGAGGAGATCACAAAGGAACCTGCTATAATTGCAATAAAAGTGGTTGGTTTCATCTGTCTACATTTGAAGACCGGTGTATTACTACTGCGCTGCCTTACCTGAAGTCAATGGAGGGGAAAAAGTTATGATAGGAGACAACCTTTCAAGTCACATTTCTCTGCGAGTAGTTGATGAAAGTGAGAAGAATAAAATCTTTTTTTATTGTGTTGCCACCAAAGAGTACTTGTATTTTACAGCCATTAGACATAGATACAGAAATATAGGAGATGAGATACTGGCAGAAGTAAAGCTGTGAGGATGGGGCGTGAGTCGTGCTTAGGTAGCTCAGTTGGTAGAGCACTTATCCACCAAAGGCAAAGGTCCAGAGTTCGAGTCTCGCTCCAGCACACAGTTTTAATCTGCAAGGAAGTTTCATACCAGTGTACACTCCGGTGCAGGGTGAAAATCTCATTCTGGAAGCATCCCCCAGGCTGTGGCTAAGCCGTGTCTTCGCAATATCCTTTCTTCCAAGAGTGATAGTTCTGCAAGGTTCACATGAGAGCTTCTGTGAAGTTTGGAAGGTAGAAGACGAGATACTGGCAGAAGTAAAGCTGTGAGGATGGGGCGTGAGTCGTGCTTGGGTAGCCCAGATGGTAGAGCACTTTCCCGTGAAAGTCAAAGGTCCTGACTTCGAGTTTCGGTCCGGCACACAGTTTTAATCTGCCAGAAAGTTTCATTAGACATAGATTTCTTCAGACCTTTAGAAGCTGCTTGGCAGGCAGTGCCGGCCAGGGTGGCCGAGCATTTCTAGGCACTACAGTCTGGAACCGCGCGACCGCTATGGTCACAGGTTCAAATCCTGCCTTGGGCGTGGGTGTGTGTGATGTCCTTAGGTTAGTTAGGTTTAAGTAGTTCTAAGTTCTAGAGGACTGATGACCTCAGAACTTAGGTCCCATAGTGCTCAGAGCCATTTGAACCATTTTTTTGGCAGGCAGTGCTTACGCATTGGAAGAAAAGCTCCCATGGGCCAGTATGGAAAGATGCTTTCCCCTCACTTTTGAAGGAAAAACTTAAAAAATGTTAGCAACTGAAGAAGACAATATAAGAAGTGTGTTCTGTGCAGTGGAATTAATTCCATTTGACCTTGAAAGAGTCCTCAAAAAATTGCCTGATGGAGATAATTCTCAAAGCAATTCTCTAGAAGCCTGGTCTTTGAGCTTTGAAGATATGCTTCAGAATGTTCGCTGTGGAATGAAAAATAACAAAAGCGTCCAACAAAATTGAAAATTAGATGTTGCCCCAGAAAAATCCATTTTAGGCATCGATATGAGAAAGTGAGATAATGCTGACTCAGAGTCTGAATTGCTTGTGAATAATGATGCAATACTCACTGGTGACAAAAGCAGCAGAGTGGAGGAAGCAGTTCTGGAAGTGGAGGCTTTTGTTCTTGTGGCTTATCCACACATGGTTGGGGGGAAACAGTGAAATACACAGTTTTTCAGAATCGCAACAGAAGTGGGCACAAAAGAAGTGGAAGTCAGATTTCAGCATCCATATCAAGGCAGCAGATCTGTGTTTATTTTCTTGCCATTCCAGATAATACTGTAGACAAAGGCCAAATTGTAAGTGTGTTACCACCTCCAAGAGAAGAAAGGGGGAAGTTTTCTTTCACTGAGAACATGTTTCAGATTATTACAGATTTGTTGTATGAGTAGATTGTCTTTATTAATGAAATATTTTGTAAATATGTCTGTGAAGGTTTTCTAAATATGTGTCAAATGTTTGCTGAAGATGTGTAGAATATTTTGTAACCATCTGTAAAAAATGTTTTCTAAACAAGTAAAACATGATTCTAAGTATGTTTATTTTTTAAAAAGATAGTCACTGTCCAAAATTACCCATTAGGGGATAATATGGACCTTTGTGTGGAAATTCAATGAATGCCCGAAATTACCCCATCAAAGTGGCGACATCGGACAGCTTTATTTGTTAGATTCTGACTAATTAAAAAATATTTTTGACTTAAGTTCTTTGATCAAATTATTCTACAATGTCATCCAAAATATCTCACTCTTTTTGTCATGAGAATTTAATGTTCTTTGCGAAGTTACCTTAAAGAGTATGAAAAATCCGTCCAATATTACCCCACCTTACGCTATTTGTTATTTTTAGTTTTGAGCCATTGCCTTCTCAGAGTTATTCAGCCTAAGATTAGGATAAAATGCAGTTTCCAGGCATATATAATTCTTTCAGAGTAATTTATAATTGGCTATGAAATCTTCACAGGTTATCAGTCGAGTGGCGTCGTCTTCTATTCGCAACGTTTCAATGAATTGCATATCCACTGACGATGAAGTTGTGACTAGAAGACGACGCCACTCGGCTGATAACCCGTGAAGATTTCATAGCTGAAATATGCCAAGAAAGCCTGCAATCACATATAATTTATGATTCTTTCAGATGTTATGTAAATTGATATCAGTATTTAATTCTCTGTACTTTTCTGTTGAAGGACTGTAAGATACATCTGTGGCTGTTTGCAGAGGTCTGTAATGAGCAAGTGGCCTCATGAGAGACTTGTACGCACACGTGTTGTAAGTGGGTTCATATTCCTGAGGTTACTCTGCCCAGCAATTCTGAATCCTCGACAGTTTAATCTGATATCAGGTAATGGACATCATATTTATATACAGAAGCTAAGATCTTGAGATACCAGGCAGAACTTGATTTCCTTTGTAATGAAGTTTTGAAGTTTACTATATTTTATACTATATCTAATGTCATTTTTATGTCATATTGCTGATATTACGAATAACATTAATACATGTTCCTAATGTGCAGCTCTCCAGTTGCACTGTTATTTTGGGTCTGTCCATGAAAATAACATAGAGCGGTAATTACATTGTACACAGTCTGACTCATTTGTACTTCTGAGCAATGTAAATTTTATTCAAGAGATGTTGGGACAGTGAACACTGAACAGTTCATCCTAAATAGAATGAAGACTGTGTACCATAATATTGTCATAGTCTGTGTAGTGCAAAATACACACTGCCACAACTGAGCCTCGTACTTTACAAAATCTTCTTCCTCATCTTCTACCTCTTCATCTTCTCCCTCCTTCAACAGACTCATTTACCAGTAATCAAATTTTTAAATCATCTGAAGGTGTGTCCTTATCTAAAGGTGGTTTCCTGTTCTTTATTTTGGGTTCTAAATTGTTCAGTAAACTTGTTTTAGTATTTATATTGTAGAAAATATAATGTTGGATGGTTTTACAAAAAATAGTTTGTAAATTTTTTGTGGTCATTGATTGATTTACATCTTACTATACAGCAGATCTTACTTTTAGTTTCAGATACCATTTACCTGTTGGTTCTGCTTAGTCATGTAATGTGAAGTAACTTGTAGAACATGTAATTTTAGAAAGTAATTTTATGTGTGACTTTCAACTTTGTCCAATTTACTGTGGTCGCCCCTATATTCCAGATAGAAAGCATGCAAAACCAGAAATCTGCAAGTCAAGAAGTAAAGTGCATACATAAAGTCCTAAAGGTGATCAATCTGTATGGACTCATTTGCTTGATTTCTTGATGTACAACCTCTTAAAGAAAATAGGCAGGTGATGCAAGGGTGGGTACTGTTACCTGTAAGTGTACTTGTAGGTAAGCCTGCAGTTTTCTCTAATCAGTTTCATAGAAGACACAAGGTGTATTATATAAGTGAGAGCACATTCAGAGATAAAATAACAAGTGTCTGCCTCTCAGCATCCCTGGATGACAGATGTACCCATTGGCTCAGAAGCCAGCTCTTTCAAATATTTAGTGTGAGATTGGAACACAAGGTCCCTCTTCTTTGTGTATTGAGCACGTAGAACAAGTAATGTGCAGCTTATATGTTTGCTATGCCAAGAATGAAAGCATTTGTGATAAATGGGTGACCGATGATTAGCAGTTGCATGGTGATGGTATTTAGTCACTCTATTATTGATTATGGCTGACAGAGAGAAAACATGGCAAGTGTTAAATTAAGAGGTGCAACTGATAACTTTCTGAGCTTATAAATTTTTATAGTGTATTTCACAAGCAGAAACAGGTGTCCTGTGTGGCGCTCATTCCAACATTGCCAGTTACCAGTGTAGGCAACAGCTGAGTCAGGAATGTGGCAGTTCACGGCCACCAGTAGTGAAGTGCTGTTGTGGGTTGGACAATTGCGAAGTCAGCTCAAAGCAGGAGGCCAACATGTTTGTCCAAGGCATGGTGTTGCTGCAATATATTGTGCCGTTTCAAGTAGATAATAGAATATCCAGGGCTTTCTTCCAGGGGAGACCTCAGTGAACAGTATCTGTTGAGTGGTCATGTTTGGTGTTTGATAAGAGGAGGATTGACTCCATGTCTATGGTGTGTCATACTGCGGCCTTAAGCATTCGTTACTAAAAAGTTGGGACTAATCTCCTCACCATTTGATTGGAGGTGAAGTGATGCTGATATCAGAGGATTTCATATAAGGTGTAGAAGCCCATGAACAACTCTGAGGATGAACAACTGTAGGTTTTTACTATTGGCCAGGAGCTTGTCTGTGGACAGTGCTGTGTGGCGAGTATGTGAGGTCATTGGGCATGAGCTGTACATGGCATTCTTCTTCTCTTCAGAGGGAGATGGCGAAGCCATCTAGATGCATAGATGGTGCCTGTGGTGGAGGCAACAGCTAAGGACACAGCATTCCTCTTGCCTTTGGAGGGAGATGGCAAAACCATCCTGATGCGTGACAGAGACGGCAGCCGAGGAAACGGCACTCCTCTTCCCCACAGAGGAGATGGCACAGCCGGCTGGAAAAGCTGACTGGATAACAAGGGCACCGGCAAAGAGAAGGGGCTGGTGCTCGGTCTCTGTGGTGAAGAGATGACTTTGGAGCATGGCGGAGATGGCCTGGGCCACGATCAGAGGTGAACTGCGCAGAGTGGCAGCAAGATGTTGGCAAGTGGTTTGCTGTGAAGGTGCCTGTCGGCAAGAAGACCTGGTGCGTGAGAGAGAACAGATGTTCTAGGGCAGTTGCACGAATCCGTGGACATGGGAGGAACACGGGCAACAGGCAGGAGAGAGGACAGCGAGTGGACCAAGTGCACATCTGGATATCACAGGAGGGCCAGGGGCCAGTGTGTATCTTGTGGCAGACTGACGACCGGCACAGAGTTAACCGGCAGAAGGCACGGAGGGTGGTGCTGCAGCCAGTAGCGGGTGTACTGGTGGTGTGGGAGCAGGTGACGGGAGGTGCTCAGTGTGGGACCACTAGAAGGTGGAAAGACGAGGTGTGGCTGAGGAAGGGGACGAGGAGCTCACACTGCCAGGCAGGGTCCCACCAAAGGCAAGGTGACAGATGATGCATCAGGAGGAGACAGGCCTGGAGCTGTGGAAACAGGCGAAGGATATGGCAGCAGCAGAAGGAACAAGAAAGGCCATGGATTGAGTGGGTACTGAGGGCACCAGAAATAAAGGAGTGGGTCGAATGAAGGAGGATGCTGACTTGGCCAGCAACAATGCTGGAGGTAGTGGCAGCCAGTGGGAGGGAGGTGAGAACCAGCAGTGCCACGGCAGGAGGAGATGTTTCAGTGGACGGAGGTGCCACAGGGCCCATGAGAGCTGTGGCACTTGACTGGTCACAGGAGCTGGTTTGGGGCGATGCCAGAGATGTTGGAGGAGCCACAACAGCAGGTGCCGTAGCAGTCATAGGGGCTATGTAGGGAGGTGCTGTAGAGGTCGTAGGAGCCGCATTAAGAGGCACCAGAGTGGCCATAGGAACTGCATCGGGACTTGAAGGAGCAGATGAAGGTACCACATTGGGAGGCACCAGAGCGGTCTTAGGAGCAGCGTTCGGCAGTGCCCAAGTGGGCATGGATGCTGTGTCAAAGGCACTATGTTGGGAGACATCAGAAGAGCCATCGTGGACGAGTCCAAGGTAGCAGTTCAGGACGTGAGAGAGCAAGAAGCCTAGTGAGCGAGGGCCGGGGGCTAGGCCAAGATGACGAGGAGAGAAATGTTGGGAAGAGCAGAATTGTGTATTAGGCAGTCCAGTGCAGCCAGAAAGGTGGACCAAGAATCCAAGGCTGTGTCAAAGTCAGAAGGAAGCAGAAGTAGCGGAGTGTCAACTTGCGATGGGAGAGTATCGGGACAGCCGAGATACCGTTGCAAGAGCTCTGAAGAGTGCAGACAATGAGGCAGAAGCTGTGTTGTCTCAGATGTAGCATTTTGGGGTGTTGCTGCCAAGAAATACTGGAACAAATTAGCAGTATCTTGATTCAAATGGAACAACTGTTGACCGCACAACTGGACAAGCTGCAGAAGCAAAAGTTCAGATGCAAAGAAACTGTGGAAAAATAATAAGCGAAAAGAGACCTGTAGAATGTCAGTCAAATGAGCATGGAAGCGCACTAATGCAGAGAGGGAACTACCTGGATGAGTATACAGGTATTGGAACAAAATTCCAAAGATGCAAAAAACGTGAAGAGTTTATCCTCGTCTCTAACTGAAGTATCCTGTTGTAGGATGGTGGATGCAGAAGAGAAGTAGATGCCCAGGTAGCACTGAATGATAGAAATTTATTTCTATAAGAAAACAAGAAGAAAATATGAACAACAGAATGCTGATTCTCTATCAAAGAACACATTAAATCTTCCTTATCTAATAAGAATAATTGTCATTCATTAAGTACAGTTCTACAAAGGTGCAAGAGAAAGCACAGGATGTGTTGCCATAGGTTACTCTGCAAGGTCAGAATCACTCATGTTGACAATCAGTGGTGCACTGGCATTGTCTTGATCTGGTAGCATTGTTTCATGACTCGTCACTTACTCAGAATTAGACTCAGCCCTAGGTCTCTGGAGAGTTGCAGGCAGCAGTACTATAAAGGCCACTTGGTGTATGGATACCAGAAAGTTGCCGGCATCATGTGGTTTTGTGGATGCAAAATAGTGCCGGCTGTGCCAAGTGTTTGTGGTGCCATCCTTACTGCAGCAGATAGACAGTGAAATTGGGCAGTGTCAGATACAGGTGTCTGGCTGGATGGCAACCCAAAGGACAATGCTGTGTGATGGGTGTGCCAGGTGTTCAGGCACTAGCCGTATACGGCATTCCTCTTCCTGTCTGAGGGAGATGGTGAAGCCACCTCGATGTGTAGATGGTGGCTGTGTCAGAGAAGTGTCAAGGACATGGCACAATGTATCTTAAAGGATAATCCACTTGGTTTGCTGGAAAGAGCTTGTGAATTTTATGTGGATTCTGTTACATGTCTCTTTCAAGTTTGACAAACGAATGTGTGAACAAATCTATGATGCAACATGAAGTGCTTATATAAGTAAACTGGTTTCTTGGTATTGCAACCATTCACAACCAGTATTATTTATGTTTCATGCAGTTTTCATACAGGTCGTCCACCAGTGACTGCAAAGTAGCAAGGATGCAGTTCCAAACTGCGTAATCTGAGCAATGACAATGCCAGACATTTCTCATTCCACACTTTTGGAAGATTACACTGCTGGTGACCAAGAGCCTTTTTCAAAATGAAAAGGAAAGGCACATGCTGCCATTTGCTAGCACTGATACGCATGTGGGCCATCCCTCACAGAGGATATCCAATGATGATTGTAGTGTCACTTAGTTTGGCATCCTATTCTAAATTTGGTCAACTTTGATTGCTTTAATTGGAAAATTATATAGAAAGGAAAATTTGGTTTTGGAAACTGTTAAAATCACATATAGACATAATCTGGACATTACTCACCTTCAAGAAGTGTAACACATATATGAATAGGGTACAGAACTCCTAGACTTTGGACAGTCTGTTCCTTCTTCAGAGAATAAAAAGGAACTGTTGAGAGAGAGGAGGGGGGGGGGGGGGGAGGGGAGAGACAGGTCCCTGAAAGAAAAGGAAAAAAATCTAAGAAGAATCTATCTATTACGTGGAGGCAAAGATTAAGGAAAATGCAGCAGGGGAAGGTAAGAAGTCAAATAAAGTAAATCAGTAAACACTATATTAGCTTAAGTGTAGAGATGATAGAAGGGAGCAAGAGAAAAGTAAAGTTAGATTGGAAGAGGCAATGATTGTGCCAGTTACCATCATGTGGTGTTATCTATTATCAGCTACCATGTGTTGTGTATAGAAAGACTAATGTAACTAAAGAATATTAAATAGGGGGAAAGGGGAGAAAAGAAAATGAGATGAAGGGGGAGAAAATGTGTGGTTGCAATTATGGGAGGACAAAATAATAAATAAGTAAACAATAAAAATAAAATGACCCAAATTCTGACAAATGCTATCATAAGAAAGGACAGTTTATGATGATAGAGGTTAATTCAAGAAGGGAGGAGGAATGAGAGGATATGTTGGAGGGCTAATCCCCCTGTTCTGACTTTAGAGCACTAGTGTTGCATAGGATTATCCAAATGGTATTTGTGCTATTCTTGATTCATGCTGTAGAGCACACACTGAAACTGAATACTGGACACTGCCAAAGTGGTCAGTTTTTCTGTGTCCATTTATGCATTGTGTTGCTGTGGTGGTGGTAATCCCTAAATACAGGTATAAAATAATGGAAAATCCGGGATGGAATGTAACAATATTATGAGAAGGGAAGTTGCTATTCACCATATAGTGGAGTTCCTGAGTCGCAGATAGGCACAACAAAAAGACTGTCACAAAAAAAAAACTTTCAACCAGCAAGATCTACATCAAAAATAGATACACACACACACACACACACACACACACACGACTGCAGTCTCTGGCAACTGAAGCCACACTCGGTGTGGCTTCAGTTATCAGAGACTGCAGTTATGTGTGGGTATGAGTTGCAGTTGCGGTGTGTGTGGGTGTGGGTGTGTGTGTGTGTGTGTGTGTGTGTGTGTGTGTGTGTGTGTGTTTGACGAAGGCCTATCTGGATGTAAGATTTTTGTAACAGTATTTTTGTTGTGCCTATCTGTGACTCAGCATCTCCACTATATGGTAAGTAGCAACTTCCCTTTCATAATATTGCTATATACATATGTGTGTTAGCATTGGTTGACAGGCTTCTATATCTACAGCTCTGCACTGTGTGCAGTTCTAGACAGAGGCTACTTTATATTGTACCATATATGAAGTTTTATTCCAGTTCCACTCACGGACGGAGTGCAGTATGTTTGCACACCATTGTGTGAGCTATTACTTGTCCAGTTTTATCTGCATAATCTGTGTGGCTGGATACATAGGAGGGCTGAAGAATATTTATAGTTTCTGCTGTTAAAGACAAATATTTGCGTTTTCTAAGTAGATCCATGCAAGATGTACACACAATGTCTTTAATTATTGGCCAGTAAAAATTTTTCAGTCATTTCTGTTACACTCTCTCACCACTCAGATTAACCTGTGACCATCCGCAACATCCTTGTTTGTATCTGCTCACTGGTCCCTGTTAGTCTGCCCTTCGGTCCCATACACTTGAGCGGCTTAGAAGTATGGGCCTTAGTGCATTCTGTATGCAATCTCTTTTGTAGGTAACCTGCTTTTTTCCAATATACTGCCAGTGTATCGCAGACTGTCATTTGTTTGCCTACAAGTGTGGCTTTGTGGCCATTCCACTTCACTTTTCTCGTATTTCTCTAAATATTTGTTTGGTGTGACTGACTCTACTTATGAAACATTAATTGGATTGTCAAAGGATATGTGCTAAACCATAGATCAGTCAACATAAATGTTGAGCTTGATGTTACCACAGCAGCAATGCACAGAACTATGACAGGTAATCAAGTGGATCAGCGATGTAGGAGCAAAGAACTGCCCACTGAAGATGCTTCAAAATAAAGGAAAATGCCTCTAGTCTAAATAAAACTTTTGTTACACTCACAAAAGATGGAAAACACCTCAATATTGCTGGTAAAACTGCAACTGTAAAAGAGGAGTCATAAAAACAGAAAAGACCACATGAATATTTTGTGTGTGCCTTACCTTTCATTGTTTTCAGTCACCTGTGATTGTCTTTCTTACATCACTGCAGCCCCTGTCAGTGCCCAATTCATGTTCTTAGAGAGATTACGATGACATATGCAGATTGTCAATTAAAATTTCACTCTCAGGCCCTCCTCCTGTAGCCATTCTGCTTGCCAAACACTCATTATGCTTTCAAGCATGACAGCACCACCAGCAGACAATCTGGTAATGCTGCAGAGACTGAGAATTGATTATTTATATTCAGAACATTAACTGTCATATTATGCTTCCTTGAGGTTTTTGTTGAACAGTTGTCATCAAGTATAATATATTGGATTCTGTTAGCCAAAAATTTTTCAGATCAATCAGATATCTGTGAGGTTCTTCTTGGTTATTAAATGACAGTCTGGTATAGTGTAAAACACATTTTGGATATCTAGGAAGATAGTAACTATGTGTTTACTTGCATCTACTCTTTCCAAGATAGTGTGTGTAAATGAAGCCTGAAGTGTTTCACTAAAGCTGTTTTTCCTTAACATCTGCCAATTCTTTGAAAGGATATTTTTTCTGCCAAAAACTTCATAATTTTCAACTTAAAATGTGCTCAGTGATCTTGTAATAGATAATGATTCGCAATTCTGTGCATCTGTTCATTAACCTGTTTTTCTAAACAGGAGTGTTTTGCACACTTCTCCATTCTTGCAGGGCAATTCAATGTGCAAGAGATTCTCAGTAAATAATCATTAGGAAAGTGGGTAATTCTACAGTTTATTCGATACAAATTTCCATAGGTATTCCGCTGGGACATGATTTCATGTTTGCTTTGAGAGTCGTAATTGGTTTCAGTGATAGGGGTTTCAATATCTCATTTGTGAATGTATTCATTAGTCAAACATTGATATTGTATCCTTGTGTATGAATACAGTTTTTGCTATAGAAAGAACAAATGTGATTTATGGAACATAGTACTTTTTAGAGAAACATGTAAGATACAATGAAATATAGGTTGTGCCTAGCGCTGAACACATTGACTGGACAACAGTAATACAGGTTAGAGAATAGACTGAGCACTCATTCACAATCACTTCAATAATACTGTTTCTTTGGCAGCTTACCAGAGTGTGCCAGGGGGCCAACCCACATGGTCTCTGTAAGTGGGCCTGTGAACTGTATGGACATGTGATCTCTGAAATCGCATACATCAATCGTCCCTTCCAGCACTGGGAAAACCACATACATAGAAACATAAAGCACAAAAAATACATGGTTCAGAAAAAAATGCATGATCCAGAAAAAAACCATGTTACAGAACAAAAGCACTGGTACCATGAAAAAAAGCACTGGTACCATGAAGAAAAGCACTGATCTCTCAAGGCACTAAGATTATGAGTCATGGAAAACACCAATGACTGTGATGACGTCCATTTCATTACCCAACGACAGCAGCTGCTGCAGCATGTGGTAGGCAGGCACCAGCGAGTAGGGGCAAAAGTGATGAGGGGGCACTTTGCCGTGTTTTCCCCCTTCTCATGAGCCGGCCGAAGTGGCCGCGCGGTTCTGGCGCTGCAGTCTGGAACCGCGAGACCGCTATGGTCGCAGGTTCGAATCCTGCCTCGGGCATGGATGTGTGTGATGTCCTTAGGTTAGTTAGGTTTAACTAGTTCTAAGTTCTAGGGGACTAATGACCTCAGCAGTTGAGTCCCATAGTGCTCAGAGCCATTTTGAACCCCTTCTCATGAGATACTATAGGGCAGGACTGAGGGAGATGTCTCCATAATGATATCCTCGTTAAGGTCAGCGGTCAGTGGGGGTGTCGTAGATGATGGCCACATGGGACCCATTAATACAGGCAGTGGCAGCTGCTGTGTCAGGTGCCTCGGATGCTGCACTGGCAATGGCAGTTAAGGAATGGGGGCTGAGGCAGGAACCCCAGACAACGATCTGCCAGGCAGTAAAACCTGCTGCAGCGCAAACCAGACTGTCGGCAACACATGAACAGGCATTGCCAGTGGCGGGTGCAAGGGAGGCGATGGACCCTCTGGAATGGACACTGCCATGCACAGCCACAGCTGGTCGAAGTGACAGGACGTCCACTCATCAGAAGTGTGCACGATGCACAGGCACCGGCCCCAGCAGCACTTGATGATGACAGGAACCCAGTTTGGCCAGCAGCTGAAGCCATGACCTCCGACAGGCCCACCCAGTCTGAACCACCGCAGAGCTGGCGACACCAGTGGATAGTGACACCAGTGGAGGCGGCATCAAATGTAGCAGGTGAAGGAGGGTCCACGGTTGGCATCCATGTAGCAGCTCTGCCGGGCTCTTGTCTCCCACTGGATTGAAATGGAACAAACTCAAAAAATGACGTAAAGCAGGTTCAGGGCCCTGCCAGATACATACTTCCGCATCTCAGTTTTAAATGTCTGAATAATGCATTCAGCCCCTCCATTAGAACAGGGTAACGGTGAATGGTGAACATGACAAGCCCGACAAAAATATGCAAGTTTTCAAGAAACAAACTGGGGGCCATTATCGGTAACCACAGTGAATGGAAGGCCCTCGGGTGCAGAAATGTTCAACAGGGCCAAAATAGTGGCTGTTGCAGACATGGATGGACAATGTGTCACGTAGGGAAACTTCAAATTGATGTTCACTAAAATGAGCCGATACTGATTTAGGAAGGGCCCATCACAATCAACATGTAGATGCTCCCATGGGCACTGCATTGTCAGCCAGGTGAAAAAGACACCTGCGGGGCTGTGTGTTGCCGAACACAGTGAGTGCAAGTGGCAATGAGCCGCATGATGTCCCAATCTATGACCAGCCATTGCACATGCGGCTGGGCAAAGCTTTGATGTGAGATGTTGCCCAATGACTGACATGCAGAAGCTGCTGTACATTACGACATAAGGAAGCAGGAATCACAAACTGGGAAGCAGCGTCCTCCGTAGTTAGCAAAGGAACTCCGTCAAACACAGAAAGGCTGTGCTTGAGGGTGAAGTAATTACGCAAGGAATCCAAGATACAGCCTGGGGGTTTTCTGGCCAACAGTGCTGCACAAAAAAAGAGGACCCAACTAAGTACAGTATCTGCAGTGATGGCTGATGCTATCGTGGCACTAGTGATAGTTCTCAATACCTAAATAGAAACAAAGCAACTTGTCCTAATGAAACACTAGGTCCGGACTGATTAGAAAGTGAGATAAGGGATCAGCATTAGCATGTTGCCCCATCGTCCGGTAATGAATTTGATAATGATAAAGGGAGAGGAAGAGAGCCCACCACTGCAAATGATGCACTGCCTTGTCCGGCACAGAAGCTGAAGTATTAAAAAGAACAAGAACTTAGAACTACATAAGAAGACGTAAAATTTCTTGAGGGTGAACACAATCGCTGAAGTTTCCTTTTCAATATGAGAATACCGCTTCTGAGTGGGAGTTAATGTCTTCGAACTGTAAGCATTGGATCATTCAGACCCAGCCACATATTTGTGCACCAACACCGCTCCAAGACCATGCTGAAAGGCATCTGTATCCAACACAAGATACTGAAACGGCTGAAAAGTGGCCAGCCACAGGGCTGATTGAAGCTTAGACTTATGATAGTCTCCAAGTTTACCTAGAAATGACTGCAGTTCCTTAATGGATGTCGGCAGCAGCAAAGCCATATTTACATCAACAAGTGGTGCAGTGGCTTGACCCCTGTGTGAGAAGCTTCAAAACCTAGATATTCAATTGATGACTGGAAAAACTGAGATTTGGCAAGATTGCACTTGATATTGCTATAGGCCAAAAGACGTATCAATAATGAGAAGGTGCCTAGTAGCATCATCTAAGGGGAGCTGGAGGTATGCTTCCAACAAAACAACCTTGGAAAAGTAGTGTCCACTTGACAGTTTCGCTGGCAACTCGTCAGGACAGGGCAAAAGGAATGTATTTATCACGGGCAGTGCATTAATCATGACACTGAAGTAGCCACAGAGGTGAAGCTTACCCATCAGTGTCTTAATGATGACCAGTGGTGTAGCCCATTCACTGGAAGAAAAAGACTGGATGACATCAAATGACATTAATGGTCTAATTCAGCCTTGACAGAGTCAGGCAATGTGACGGGCACCTGCTGCACCTGGAAGAAACAAGGGCAGGTGGAACCTTTCACAGTAATGTGGAACTGAAAACCTAAAACCAAACCCATTGGAGAACAGTGAGGAAAACTCACGAGCATAGGAACTCCAATTGCTGATTTGAGACTTGATCTGACACTAAATTTACCTCGTTGGCAGTGGAGAAACCGAAAGTGTTGATTGCATGTAACCCAAACTGATTTGCGGTATGGGAATGATCCACAACAAGGAAGGTGAGAGGGTGAAAAATATTTGTAAGAGACTAGAGCAGATAGCTGACCCAGGATTGGAATCTGCTATTTATTGAAGTAGCTAATGTACTTCCATGAAACCTGTGTAAGGGGAGGGGAGCCAAAGTCCACGTACATTTGTGCGTTCACCAAAAGCACTGCAGCTCCTGTGTCAACTTGTATTTTTGGCGGTTTATTAAACACACGCAAATCAATAAACTATTTGTTCAGAGAAACAGTCATTGTAGAGGTGCAGTTTATGTCTGTTGGAACTACTGTGCCTGCCACATTTGAAGAGGAGTTACACACCGATGCAATGTTACCTTTCTTTCGACACTTGTTGCGAACTGCCCAACACTTAGGGCAAGCAGCACACTCGTGTTGGACAAAGCAGAACAGGCTAGAACTTAACCGACGCTTCTGCCCCATGCAATGCTGAGTTAGAGATTGTACTGCTGCAACAGCTTCCCCGTCATCCTGAACTCTTGCAGCACATCTAACAGGGGTTGACTGAGCAACTTCCAATACCTCCCCCCATGCAGCAGTCTGATTGCTTGTGGCCTGTGACACTTCAGAGGACTGTGGTATATTGATCACGTACGTGTCAGATTCTCACATTGAAGTGCTCTTTCACAGACTTCCCTATCCAGGGCTAGACAAATAATATCACACACCATCTGATCAGCATAGGATTCATGATGGGTACTAGCAACAAATTTACAACAATGTCTCAACACATGTAGTTCTGCAGTGCAGGCTTTGTAAGATTGGTTTGGGCATTTCTGACAACAGTGAAATTTTACATGCGTATCAATGACATGCATTCTGTCAAGTAATAGGTAGAGAGAAGCTTGCACATTTCATCAAATGATAAGCTTGCTGGTTCTTGCAAAGGCAGAAGTTGGCACAACTGATAAATGCAAGGCAAAAGCCAGGAAAGAAAGAAAGCCCTACACAGGTTTGCATCACCCATGCAACAACCT